>NW_011888895.1:222908-234904 GCF_000151845.1 Pteropus vampyrus
AACTGAATCCAGCAGTAATATTCAGGATGTGAAGGAGAAATCAGGGAAGGAAATTTTATAAAGAAATAATAGTCAAAAGTTTTCCAAACTCAATGAAAAGTATCAAACCACAGATCCAAACTCAATGAACTCCAAGTAGTACGTACACACACACATGCACACGCGTGCACACACACACACACACTCACTCTCTCTCTCTCTCTGAGGCACTTAATCAAATTGCTGAAAACGATGAAAAAAAAAAATTTGTAAAAGCAACCAGAGGAGGAAAAATACCCACTGACATACAGAAGAACCACCAACTTCTCATCAGAAACCATACGCACCAGAAAAAAATAAGGCAACATCTCTGAAATAAGAACAAAAAAAGACCTTTAACCTACAATTCTATATCCAGTGAAAACATCCTTTAAAAATGAAGATAAAACACTATTTAAGACAAATGAAATTTAAAATATTTGTCAACAGCATATTTACACTCAAAAAAGGTTTATAGTTCATAGAAGGAAAACGATTCCAGAAAGAAACTGAGATCTACACAAAAGAATAAAGAAATGGTTAACAATGCAAACAAATAGTAAAGATACTTGTCAGTATTTTTTTAAAACATAATTGACTGTTTAAAGCAAAAATAACAATGTATTGTGAAGTTTCTAACAATATATAAAAGTAAAACATGAACATGACAACCACAGCACAAGGACAGGAGAGGCACAATGAAAGTAGGGTGGTGGGATGCATGTGGGATGCCCCGCAGCCACTAAGACAGGATGGAGTGATGGGCGATAGACAGATGGGTAAATGGACAGACAGGTAGATAGGTAGATGATACGTAGGTAGATGATAGAGTATAGATAAGATATAGGTAGATAGATGATAGATAATAGATGATAAGTAGATGATAGATGACTGACAGATGATAGACAAACTAAAGAGCCACTAGGAGATAAAGTAAAACACTGACTGCATTTAAGAACTGAAAATAGTCCTGACACCTTGAGACTAGTATACATATGCATGCACTGTATTCACTCTGTATTTAACAAGCACATATTATTTTTGAGATACCGTACTATCCTCAACAACTAAATTACAGAATATCTTACTTAGTCCTACAGTAAATGGGTCCCTAACCCTTTCAATTACAAAAGACAAATCAAATTCTTACAGCTGAAGTAAGAGGCCAAGAACGTATTTTTAGTCATAGCATCTGGAACACAAGGAAGATTAAAACAGTCACCCAAGATATAGCTGCTGGATTCTATAAATTATTATGTTGTACATAGTATACCATGTAATATGGCCAAAATTATATTCTTCCCAATACTCTAAAATTATAAAAGATTTTTAAATAGTAAAAATAAATAAAGCAGATCATACCACCTGGTATTTTATGAGTTATCGGTAGTCGTGAAATTTCCAAGTGGAAAAAGAAATATCTTCTTTATAGTATCCATAATATAGAAATGTTTAATCACTGATAAACCCATTTTAATAAAAAATTTCCCCATTTAGAAGGAAACAAGGTGTGAAGCAGCCTTTGAGCCCTTCATTTCTAGGAATAGGGGGGTGGAGTGAGGGTAGGAAGCCTTGAAACAAAGGTAAACAAAGGTAAACAAAGATACACAAAGATACACAATGTCTCCAGAGAAATTTCAGAGGTGAGATTAAACCTTTTAAGAGATCAAGTCTCAACACTTGAAGAAATGAAGACCAGCGATTCTCTAACTGGAGCCGGCAGCACGACCACGAGGAGGAGGCTCCCCGTCCTCAGCCTGGTGCTCAGAACGGTACTCGGCCGGCACAGAAGCTCCCTCGGCAACTGCTGACCGAGCGAATGAGTGGTATATATAAAGAACGCAGACATTTATTTATAAACTTATAAATGTGAATCTACCATTTGCAAAGTGAATCTGCCTTCAGGAGATTTAGAAATGCCAACACAAAATGGAAGAGTATGTTGCAATAAATTAAATATCTAAGCTGATGAACTTTTGGTTCAGTAAACTGACAGCTGATTTTAAATGATTACGACAAAACTTTTGAAAAACTGAAAACTAATACTTTACTGGAAAATTACATGCTAAAGAAAGCAATGTATTTAACACAGCGACTGAAATAATAGTGACTTATACAAAATGCTCACGAGCATGCTTGAGAGGAAAATAAGTTTGAGACAAATACAATAAGAAACAGCTTATCTTCACGTCTGTAGTTGTGTGATCCTTGCTGGCTTATCATTGTTTTAAATATATATGTTCTCTAACCCGCCCACCCCGTCCCACTCCAGTCCTCTGGAAAGACAAAAAGCAAACTAGTTTCTGGCAGAAGTTTAATTTTAGACGTTGTTTCACTGGACAGTCCTGCAGAGGGGCAGAAAAGGATGCCTTTTGGATTAGCGGAATCTGCATCACAGTACAAGGGAGAGAAAATAAGACAGTAGCCGCTAAAGCAGCCTTCTCAGGCAATATCAGTGTCTTAATACAAAAAAGAGTGTTGCATATAATCATAGGGCCTAAATGACATTAAACTTCTTTCTAGCAGAGTATTAGAATAATATTATTCATTCAAAAGGTAACTAATCAGGCTTAACTGAGTCCAAGTCCCTAAAAAAGAAAAAATCTATACCACTATGTGAATAAAAGTCTTTTTAAGAATCTAGAAGATCTACGCAGAACAGTGATGGTTGCTCAATCAGAAATCCAGGTTACTACTAAAGAAAATGAGCAAATAACTGGGGTTGATTAGACTGCTAGCCTGTCATTTTACTGAAGAATTCACAATAACACCGCAGTCATTCTGGCCTTCAGTTACCTTTCATAAAGACATAAAGAGTTCAAAAGTTTTATAAAAATGATGTAAGCCTTTCAACTGACAGACAAGTTGGTTAAAATCAAGAAACTAACTCTTTCAAGCTAAGAAATTATCATTATTCAGACTAGGTGGTAAACCAGATTCTGATTCTAGTGTGTCTTTCGACAAGAGAAACGATGACAGTGACCACACAGCTCGAGGCTATCAGACAGTCTTGATTTCAAAGCTGTCTCTCATCCTAGGGCCTGTCAGATGACACATCCCAGTTTATGGTTTAGCAAATACAATCGCCTGAGACAGAACTAGCAGCAGTCAACAGCACATGAAACATAAAGTAGGGCCTAACCGGCGGTAACACGGCAAGTGCATTCGATGAATGCCACTTCCTATTTTCAGTCAGAAGATGGGGCTTTCATCCTCTTCCCTCCAGGTCAGAGTGGGACAGTTAAGGGAGAGCACTGGAACAATCTAGGTAAGAAATCTGTAGGTCTCCAGCCGTTCATAATCACCTTTGTTAAGCCCTATGGGCCTGGGCCCTGCTTCCTATATCTCAGATTCCTCTTAACATGCAAATTCAACATTCTCATTTCCAAAAGAAGTAAAAAGAGAAATAATTTGGAAAGTTCAGCTGGCTATCTAGAAATACACTGAACTAGGATTTAAGACCTCCTCTCCCTTGCCTTAGCACCAGCCTAAACGCAGAGTCCTGACAAACGAGTCAGCGTCCTCATACATGAATTGAGATGATTCATCATCTTGTCCAATCGCATAAATCCAAAGGATTCCTCCCCCTGCGAAATGCCAGAGACCTGACATGTCACACAGACCGGTGCCAGAGGAAAAGAAAGGCTGTGCTCCAAAGCCTCCGTTCAGATCTTCGAAGACGCATTTTAATAAATGGTGACTAGATTCTAACTTGGTTCCTTTTTTAAAAAAATTCTAGACAAAAAAAGCAGAAAAGCACTATTTACCTAAAGTTTTTAAAAACCTTACAAATACACACACAAACATACTGTATATATGTACATATATAAAACTTGAATTGCCCAAAATTGCTCCCTCCCCAACCCTGTTCCTGAATTTATCTTCAGATCTCTTGACCATAACTTTGCCAGGGCCTACAGGCACACTAAAGTTGAACTTCCAGATAACTGTAAGTACAAAAAGAAGAGAAATGGCATATTACAACACATCTAAAAGCTGAAATATTATGAAGCCATTAAAAAGCTGAATACTGCCCGTTTGGCTGCCCTCCCTTTCAGTGGAGACAGACCACAACACTGAAAGAGGCAGAAATGTCACCTACCACAGGCTGCCACCACCTTCACCTATGCCACCACCAAGTCATTTTAAGAAGCGTCTGAAGATGCTACTAATTTCAGGTACATGAGTTTTCTCAGGAAAGAAAGCTGCCTTAAACCTCTGCCTTCTGCCAAAGCAGGCACAGCAACTGCAGCTAAGGAAAAAACGACCATTTTTAAAACCCTTTTCCTTCTACCCCAGGCAGAAAAGAGAACCATCCACATACTCCTCTTTTTCCGTTCTAGCTAGACAGCTGCTAAACATACAAGATATTTTTAAATCTAGTTAAGTACTTGGGTACCTATATTGAATTGCAGCATAATACTTAAAATTATCCAATGAGGCAATCATTTGGCTTTGTGATTCCAATTAAAACACTGTATATTTACAGGGATTTTCCATTACGGAATGCCCAAAAGGCAAGATATTCATCTGACCAGACACTTTAAAAGTTAAGCATTAAGCAAATTGTTAACTGTTCAAGAGAGGTTATAAAATTTAATAATATAAAAATAGTAACCCTTCATTAAAAGTATATTTATGTTGCAAATAAACACATCATTTTAGAGCTCATAATTAGTTTTCCTTCTTCCATATCTACTATGCAAAAGTAGTTAAAATTTGCATCTGAGTTCTATACCAAATAAAAACAGTCTGGAAAATGTTTTATACAATACCCTTAATCTCTAATGACACAATTAAAAACACTAAGATCTGCCCTCACCTCTAGAGGAAAAAAAAAATCAGGCGAAAGATGCAATTCTCACAAACCAATAATAAGTATATGGGAAAACTTTCAAACTCACTAGAAGTCAAAAAAAAAACATAGATTTCATTTTTACTTCAACAAGATTTCATTTTTACTTTTCAAACAAGCAAATTTTCCCAAACCAAAGTACCCTCAATAATAATAGTATGGATAAAGCAACTATCTGTGACCGTTTTCCAGAATGTTCTAAGTAGTTTTTCACAATTAAAGAATAATAAAAATAAAAATCAGGAACATTTGTTAAACTCTTGCTCCATCCCAAACATTGTTCCAGTATGTCCTTATTCATACCCACAAAAGCACTATGAACTAGGTGGCAATATTACAGCATTTCAGAAACTGAAGTTAGCACGGCCACAAGTTCACAGATGCCCACGGCTGGTTAAGTGGTAACCCAACCAGGCTCAGAGGCCACTCTCTTCAGCCTCAGCCAGGCCTCACAGATGGAGAAAAGCAGGAGCCGTGAGAAGCGCCTCTAAATGACGAGAGATTCTTGACTCTCTCCAAAGGAGTGAGATAAACTGAAACGGCCGGGACAAAAGACAGGCGCTAGGAAACTGCAACTCCTGCTAGAATTCAGGTGAAAACAGGCAAGTCAATAGCCGTGGCTAGAAGAGAGGAGAATTTTAAAAGGAGTCTAGGAAAAAATGAGAAAACTTCACATCCAATATTACAGAGCACCTAAAATAAAAAAAAAAGTCAGTACTCTAGTATGCATAAATTTTGTGAAGTGCTCACAAAAATATCCCACAGAACAAGACTAGGAAGTGTGCACCATGTGGCCTCAAACTTCACCTGAAGCCTCACCTTGTGACAGTCCCTCCCTGAGGCTCCAGCCTGGGGAAGGCACTCCCTGCTCCCTCGAGCACGCTCTCTCAGGGACACCCTCTGCACTGCCTCCAACGTTACTGCCTTATTGCTTATTTGGTAACTCCAACTTCTCCTTCAGGTGGCAGCACAAATGTCACCTCAAGTTTGGCTGGAGCACAGAATACAGACAGAGGAGCAGGTTAAAGCTAGAAAGGCAGGCTGGCCCAAGAGTCTCACCGCCAGGCTAAGGAATCTGGATTCTGTAAACAGGTAAGATGGTATCAGGGAATGTGTGCCCGGAGTGACACAACCCCACTGTAGTTTCAGTTACAGCAACAAATGTTCTGATTTTCTGGATTCAATTTTGCCACTTACTATCTAGCTATTGTTGTGACTTTGGATAATTAAATCTATGCCTCCCTTTCCATCTGCAGAATGGGTTAATAACAGTACGTAGCCCTCCAGATTATTATGAAAAACAAAGAGTTAATCTTTAAAACGATATCCGACTCATAAGTGCTCAATAAATGTTCTATTATTTAAGCTCATCATAACAGAACTGATGTGCAGTGTGGATCGGAAGAGGTGGAAACCACAAGCAGGGATCAACTGGGGGCTCATTTCAACAGCCCAAGCCAAGGGCTGAGAGCGCCTTTCGGAGGTTAATGCTGAGAAACGAAGGGAAGGAGACACAGGAGCACACCGACTGGGGGAGAACTCACAGCACATGGACACCTGTTTAATGCGGGAAATAAAGAGACGAGCTGGATTCAGAAATTTGGAGTTTAGGGAACTTTGGAAATCAGTGGTAACAATCAGAAAGTCAGAAAAGGTCACTAAGCTGAATGATGAGCTCTCCCGCAATGCATTATGGTTGGAGCTTCAAAGACCGCCTCCCACTACAGCTCAGCACTTCCCATTTTACCAAGCAGGACAGTTCCGACTTGGTTGAAAATAAGAAGGAAAGAGGAACAAAAACAATAAAAGAAGGAAAAGGGTGTGGCGGAGAAAACCTGCTTAGGGAGCAGAAGCCCAGGGTTCTGGTCCCAGAGCAGAGATTAACTGCGTGACACCGGGAAGAACATGCCACCTGTGCAAACGACCCCGCCCTGTCACCACGTATTTGGAGCTTCCTCAAGATATGTACGACCACTTTCCTCTCTTCCCCATCTCCAAAGCATTGTCTTGGGGACCCTCTGATTTTGACGAATATAACCCAAACTGCTCTAGATGCCTGTCTACTTGCTATTTTTCAAAACTATAAAGCTAGACTGTATTTCTCCCTAAATTACAAAATTGTTTCTATGGTATGGTTTGTCATTTGAGATAATCTTGGATGCCTGGTCAGAAAAAAAGGTTGAATGTACCTGAATAACCATCTCCACTCCACGGTCACTTCCAGCTCTGATATTATGTTTTTGAAGATCTAATTAGCTTTATTAAGCGATTCATGACTAGGGCAGCACCCCACCGAACAACTACAGGGACACTCCATGACATCATTGTGCTTGCCTGAGCATTCCATCATCGGGATTATAAGCCTGTCCCAAAGGCAAGGAGACCTCACACCTCCCAATGAGATCAACATTCCACCTCCATCTATGTATGGGGGAGGCGCTCATCTCAATACAGTCAAAAGCCCACTTCCATCTTCAAGACCAGAGCCTCTGTCGTCATTAGATTCCTTTAAAGTCATCTAGGTTTTCTAGAGCACAGTCTTAACTGCTAAGCTGTTTTAGTTATAACACTCTTTGAATCCCTGTAGGATACTATAACTGAGTATTTTATCCCAAGTAACAATGATATAAAAAATTTTAACATTAGAATAGTTAATATTTTCCATTAATCCTATGGGTATATTCAGGATTTCTACAATACTTTTTTAAATGGTTTTTAAAAGTTTTATTTAAAACACCAACGCCTGAAATGTGAGGTCTTAACTTCAAAATCTGTTAAATTTCTCTGCCCCACTTTGTACAGATCCATTACTTCAAGTGACCCCCCTAAGACCCCAAACCACTACTTTGAGGTTCTCCCATGCCTATGTGTCATCCTCAAATGGAATTTCGTTATTCAGAGTAAAGTAATGGACAGTACACCCCACATGAGAGACTATGTAAAAAACTGTTTAAGGATCAAGGAACGATTTGGGGCAAATAACCTCCCTTTATACCGACGTGTACAATATGTAATTTTATATAATTTCCAAATAAATCACAAGGCTAAAATCATATTAGATTAAGTCCACTTTTAATACAGAAATTACTTATTTTTCGGGTTAAATGACAGCAATGACGTTGGCAATGCCAGTAACATTTCTTTCTGTTCCCCACCTAAAAAGATGTTTTTCTTGTCTTTTCTTTAAAGATTTTTTTTTAATTGAAGTATAAGTGACATATAACATTCTTTTAGTTTCAGGTGCACAACGTACTGATCTGATCCTTCCTTTTTCTGTCACTAGGAAGCCAGTGCCATGCTCTAAACCTGAGCTGTCCAATACAGCAGCCACTAGTCACGGGTGGCTACTGAGAGACCGAAATACAGCCAGTTGGAATTGAGATGTGCTGTAAATGTAAAACACAAGATTTCAAGGACTTAGTACAAAAAAGATATAGATCTCATTAATAATTTTTAATTTTAAAATATATTGTGGATATTATTTTGGATATACTAGATATGCTGATGAAATATATTACTAAAATTAATGTTAACTTTCTTTTTCCTGCTATTTAAGCTGTGACTCCTAGACACTTTTAAATTACATCAGTGGCTTATATTTCTACTGGACAGGTTGGTTCTAGAGAAAGTTCTCAGCATCAAGGACAAAAGTGAAGACACTGGGCAAGGTCTCTGGCCCCCTGGAGTTTGTATTTTATTGCCTGCGATTGGGGGCGGGGGGGGGGTCAGATAATAAACAGTGACTTCGATAATGTTAGAAAACAATCGTGTTGTGAAGAAAATAAGACAGAGAAAGAGAAGCTGGGGGGACAACTGTCTTCATCTTCCCGCCCCCTACGACAGAGGAGGCAACCAGGTTTCACCTCACGTCTGAACTCAGAGGCCGGCAGCGGCTGTCTGGAACAGGCCCTGGTAAGAGTTCAAGGCTACACTGAGCCTCAGCTGGAAAGCAGAGCACGCTGCATCGGCTGTGTCTCTTCGGGGCTGAAGAGCAGGCAAGAGTGCCAGAGATGACCCCGTTCTAAAAACGGCATCTCCCCGTCCATCTACTCAAGCCAGAAACCTCAGCCTTAGTCAGTCTTTCTCTTCCACGTCCCCTAACACATGCACACAACACCTTCTAACTACATTCTGTGACTTTGGCCTCAGGAACGTCTCATACATCCGTCTGCCTATTTCCGTATTCTTTGTCAAGATCTTAATTCAGAAAAAAGTGATGAGTGGGGATTCTACAGTAACTACTCCATATCCAGTCTCTGTGCCTTCAATTATTTTCCCAACAGCTGTCAAAGTTCGCTTCCTTAAAATTTAAATTTCAAAATCACCGACACTTCAAAACACCCAGAGCTTCCAGGTTCAAGTGTTTACACCTATCTCATCGCCCACCCTTCCCTCCATCCTGACCCCCACCCCACGCATCCTTTCTCTCAGCTGCACTGGCGGTACGTGAGCAGAACTGTTCCCTCTGTCTAGAACGCTGTCTCCATTCTCCTCTCTCCTGCTTCTAGAAATCCTGAACTCGAACTTCGAGACTCAGATCTAACACTATCTTCTCTAAGAAACCTTCCCAGAATCTTAGAGGGAACTGCTCCCCTGCTCTATGCTCCCCTTACTACTCTGGCCGTGACATAGCGGCATGTTCTGTGCTGGGTCATCAGTTTGCCCTCACAATTAGTTCCCCGAGGGAAAGGTTGGTCTTATTTGTTTCCATATTCTCATAACTACAGCCATGCACAAGCTTAAGGCAGAGACCTAATGAAAGAATGGGTGAATGAAGCCAGGGGTGCTCCCTGCACTCAGCCACAACGCTCTCAGCCCCAGCCTGGATGAGGCAGCTCCTCACGCGCCGCGGGCTGTACCACTTGTACACCGAGCAGCAGGACAGCCAAGATGTCTTACTCATCTCTTCCATGCCAGCGCATAAAAGCACTCATTAAATATTTATTCAATGAGTGAGTGGATGAACAGATATTATCAGACATCAATTCCCCACCTCAATTTACAGAGGGGGTAGCTGCTACCCAGAGAGGTTTAATCACGCGTCCAAAAAGGTCGGTGACAAAAATCGAGACTGAAACATAGTCTCCTATCTGACACCACAACATGGGACCTTTGTCATGACAACAAGGTCCTGAAGTAGGTGTTTGTCAGTTTTTGGTCACTGAGTATATCTCTGCACACCCATCATGGTTTGTAGGAATCATGGAAGACAAAATAAGCCATGTCTCCCACTCTAAAAGCCAAACTGTAACAAAAATTCACTCTTCCTTACTCCTTAGCAACTAGGGCTTCGCTAGAGACTGAAGTTTGGACAGTCAAATGTTTCCGCTCAGAGTTTAGAATCCTGAAGGGTCCTTTCTGCTAGGACAGTGGGAGCAGAACTTGCGTGGGGAAGGGAAAGGTGATGCTCATGCAGCAGTTCACTGTGAAGTGCACCCTAACCGGACGGGGCTATGGCTCAACCCCGCTGTGTCCTCTGCTGCCTGCCACTTTGGGGCCTGCTTATGTTTCTAGCATAGTCTCCAGCTTTCCAACCAATTCTTATAGCCTTCCATTAAATTCATTTTCTGCCCAAGTTAGCTAAGGATGACTTTCTGCTGTCTGCATATAAGAACCTTGACTGTCACACACAGATGAATTATGAGGGACCATCACCCCCCCTCAAAAAATGGGATGAGGGTGAGGGGTAATTTAGCAGAAACATAGGAGAATGAGAAAAGGAAGAATGAAAGAAATAGTTATGTAGAATAAATCGGTGTCTTGCTCGTGGTGTTTATGGTGGCTGCATGTGCCACATGGACGAGACTGCTAATCAATGAAGGCGCCTCTTTCTCCTGACTGAGGCAACACTTCCCAGACTCCCTCGCAGCTAGCATGGCCCTGCAACTAAGATATGACCAATGCTAGATCTGGGATGCCAGCAGAAGTATTATGCAGTACTAATTCATAAAAATCTCCCATGTATAAAGCTCCATGTTCTTTCCCAATCCAATGACTAAATGCCAAAAGTCAGGGTTGACTTGAAGACTCCACATGTATGTAAGGCTGGAAGATGCCCGGTTTGGTCCCTGAATGACTAACACAGAGAGCAGAGCAGCTACCCGCTGGTGCAATGTCACTGGGCTATGGCATGGGCAAGAAGTAAACATCTGATTTAAATGACTGAAATGCTGGGTATATGTGTTACATCACTTGGCTTATTTAATGAATACAAAGATTAATATCAACCTAAAAAGGTTAGTAAATACTCACAAGAAATGTTATTTCCCAGTTTGAGAACACTAATCAAATGCATGCCACTTACCATTAGTAAGGACGTGGACTATACAAAGTTACCTCCGAAAAGTTAAGAAGTACTATTTTGGTTTTGGTAGACTTTTTCTTGGAAAATAGGTACACAAAAGTAGAGGACAGGAGAAAGAGAATTGATATGAACCTTCATATCAAATTAAATAATCCCTGTTTTATGTATCTCCCTCCTTTGTTCAGTATTTGAATTAAAAGAAATCCAGAACGCAAATTTTTTTCCAGAATTAATCATGACCTATACTAGAAGCATGTTAAACCTTCCTATTTTCCCACAAATTTTCATTATGAAAAAAATATATTATAAAAAATGCTACCTATAAACAGCTCACTTGGGGAGCTTTTAAAAGTACAGATGGCATCCCAATCTCTAAAGATTTGGACCCATTTAAGTCTGAAATGGTGACCGGACAGCATTTTTCAAAGATTTCCGAGGTTATCTGATTACGGGGACCCCTCCAATAAAACAAGGACTTTGACTAACATTTATAAAATGTAAAATGAGATGATGTAACACGAAGTCAAAGCATAATCTACAATGTCAACTCATCAACGGCCAGGGAGGCTTCTAGTAAAATCCTTTATAAAAATATTTTACGTTAATATTACATGAAACAAACACTCAACTGTTCAACCCCTATTCTTCGCATTTTGAGGAACTAAGACAAGGAAGGGGTCACCATGTGAAAGAATCTGATCAAAAATACAGGTTTGCTAAAAGTACTGAATAGAAGAGAATATTTGAGGGGAAAATCCATCTCTTAACAGCTCTTAAGAACTAATGCTTCTGACGAGTGGGACTCTAGGAAACAGGAGC
>NW_011888895.1:235749-245206 GCF_000151845.1 Pteropus vampyrus
TAGTACTTGTCTTTTGTTATTACCTCTTTCACCCCAAGTATAAAGTATAATACAAGCCCCTTCAGGATGGAATGACTGCTTCATTCAGACAAATCTTTACTGAATGGGCAATAAACAGCACTCAAAAAAAATCATTGCCTGACTCAACTAACTCGCCTGGATGAGACTCGAACACAGATTAACAGAGAGGAGGGGGCTACAAAAGAGAAACTTTCTCCTGGAGGGGAGTAGAATGGATAACGTTCGTCAAATTATGATTCTGTAGTCAGGTGGCAAGTGCCCTCTCCTCCCCCATCGGAGCCCTGGCTGTCCCCAGGAGGGGGATGGTGCTCATGAGGAAGACGGGCGGTGATACTGACATCCACTGGCACAACAGTGACTCCCGCAGAGAACAGCACACACCAGAATGCCTGAGAGCACGCCGGGAGCAGACGGCCTTCCGTGGGCCCTGCACGCCGTGCCCCAACGGCAGCCAGGCGAGGTGCCATCCGGGAGTCGCTGCTTTTGCCGTCGACGGTGCCTGCAGCACAGACGGGCACTAAATAAACACCACAGTAAAAAGCACGAAGTCTAGCCTCAGCTCTACTAAGTCACAGTATGGCCTTGACCTTCTCCAAGACTCCGCTGCCCTTCCTGTAAAGGGGGGATGACAAATCATTCCAACGCCAGGGGAGGCTCACGTGAGCTAACATGTGAACATACTTTATAAATTAAAAATGGAGGATTTGAAAGCTGCCTTCATGCTATGGATTCTCAAATGTCAGGATAATATTTCAATAGCTGGATAGTGCCAATTTTCCCATTAAATACTTTATTGAATAGAAAAAATGTCAACTAAAATGTTTTTTAAAATTTCCCTCATGGACCTGCATAGACTATTTTCACTTTAAGTTTTTGAAAATGTACCTTTTTGGCTTTGTTTTCTGAGTTGCAGCCATTGCAGTGAGCATTTAATATAATGGATTTGGTTCAATATGTTTTAGGAAAAAAGTTAATATGCCTATGTTTTCAGAGATATTACAAGACTTAGGAGATGGTTTAAATGAGACAGCGAAGTGTAATCCATTTTATGCAGAATGAGTGAACCAAGAGACCGAACGCTCAATTTTTCAAACTTTTTCAAACTTTGAGTTACGAAATGTTCTTCCACATACTGAGAAATATAAATGGTACGTATGGTTCGCTAGCAAGCTTTTCATCAACTAAATTTTCCTACATATTACCACATTCTTAATGCCTCGGACATTTTGGCAGCAAATGCTACTCACTTTTTTACAAACAGGAAAGCCCTTACCCTCAAAGGAACGACACGAATGTTAAGACTGCTGCCACTGAGAAGAGCAGAGCACGAAATTCCCACCTGCTCCTTGGCTCTGTGACAAGATGGACTGCGATTACAAGTGACTACATTTTTATAATGAGCTTCCTGGGCTTTCATATGGATAAGTATCAATCCTCTACTCCAACTGTAGAGAAATGTGAAGTTGTTCAGAAGACAAGAATAAACTTGCAAGTTCTTATGCGTGACTGTGACTGGCACTGTGAGCCACAATATCCCAGGGATACATGTGTTCAAATGAAACTTAAGGAAGCACTCCCTTGGAGAGACCATCCTTGACCTTCCTAGCAAAAACTGTACCTTCCCCAACTATCTAATCATTTAGATGTGTACTGTGTATCTCCATCCATTAGAATAGAAACACCACGAGAGAGGACACGGTCTTATCCATTAGTTTATAACTAGCACCAAGAGGAAATGTCTGGCGCAGTAAATGCTCAGTAAACTATCTGTTGTTTATCTCACATATCTCATCATAAACGACCTGGCATCTAGCAGAATACCCTTTAGATACTAACTAATCATAAATAGTTCCATCATTTTCAAGAATGCATTCTATAAGCTGTATAAATTTGACAGAACTGCTTTGGTTTTCCTCTATTTATTTTGTCTTCCCTTCTATAAGTGACAAGTAAGGCTGATGTTCTAACTTTACAATAGTATTACAGTTTCCTTATGCAAGAAACTTAACATATTAAATAAAGAAGTAGATTTAAAGAAATATATTAAAGGAAGCACAGACTAGTGTCCAAAACCAGACTCTGGAACCATACTGCCTAGGCATGAATTTCAGCTCCACCACTTAAGTAAGTGTGTCCTTAGGCATCTTTCTTAACTTTCTGTGCCTCAATTTCCTCATTAGTAAAACAGAAATGCTCACTGGAATATCACCCCCCAGTTCTCCAGCCCTTTCCAGAAAAGTCCTACTCTCCATTCTGCCAGCCCCTCCACTAACTGCTCCTGCTCTCGCTCCTTTCGATGGTAAAGCAAGACACACATCTACCCATTCCCTATTCATTTCTGAATTTTCTGCAATCTGGAATTTCTACATAAGAATTATACTTATTTTATCTAGAAGCAAATGAATTTATCCCCTGCCTTTGCCTGACTTCCCTTTTCTACTAACAATCCTCTCCCCCAACTCATCCAGACTCAAAACCATGCTCCACCCTACGTGACCAATCATCCTCCAAGTTCTAAGTTCTGTCTAGGGTTCCTTAGGAAACTCCTTTGTCTCCTACTTCTCTGTTCTTTTATCTCATAACTCTTCACAGACAGTAAGTTTCATAAGAACGGAAGCAGATTCTGATATTTTCACAGGTATATCTATCTCCAACACCTAGTGGAGGGTTCTGTACACTTGTCTAATAAATTAACGGACACCTGACGCGGTGTAATCACCCCCTAAATGGCTTCTCTGACTCCATATTTCTTAGCCTCCAATCAGTCCTAAAGTTATTAATCTTTCTTAAAATGCCTCATTCCTACAACTTGTCTGCTGAGACATACTCTTTCGTATATTCGATTCAAGTAACCATTAATTATAAAGTACTAGAGGCGGTACTGGGCAGGAGAGAAAGAACTGAGGCACAGTTCCTAAAGTGTGTCCTCCCCAGTTCTTCAAAAACGTTACAGAAAAAGCTATCAGAGTTAAGCGATTTTAGCAAGGTTGCAGAATACAAGATCGATATATGAAAATCAGTTGCATCTCTATGTACTAGCAACTACAATCCGAAACTGAAATTTAAAAACCATATAAAAATATGAAATAGGTGTGAACTGACAAAAACATGAGAAAGACCAGAATACTAAAAAAAAATTTTTAATGAGAAAAATTAAAGCAAAAAATAGACATATCACATGCATGACTCTGAAGAATCAATATTAAGATATCGAATTACCTATAGTCAACACAATCCCAATCAACATCTTAGTAGTCTTTTTTTGTAGAAACTAACAAAACGACTTGCCAATTCATGTGAAATTGCGAAGAATCTAGAGTAGTCATAATTTAAAAAAAAAAAAAAAGTTGTAAAACTAACACTACCTGATTTCAATACATTATAAGGCTACAATAATACATACAATATGGTATTGCCCTCAAGACACATAAAACAGAAAATCCAGAAACAGGCCCACAGACATATGGAAGACTGATTTTCAACAAAAATACAAAGGTAATTCAGTGGAGAAAGATTAAGTCCTTTCAACAAATGGTTCCAGAAAAAATTGAGTGAAAAGAAAAAGAAAAAAAAAGACCTTTTAGCTATACCTTACAGCACCATTTACAAACATTAACTCTAAATGGATGGCAAACTTAAATGTAAAATCTAAAACTATAAAATAAAGAGGGAAAAAAATAACCATAGGAAACCTTTTAGATCTTGGGACAATTAGGCAAAAGCTTTCCCAAAAGTATGATCCATAAAAGGACAAATCAATAAAGTGAACTTGATAAAAATCAAAACATGTTTTTTTCAGAACACTTTTAAGAGAATAAAATGGTAAGCCATGGACTAGGAGAAAATCTTTGTAAATCATGTATCTGACAAAAGACTTGCATACAGAGGGCAAATAAGCATATGCAAAGATGCTCAATGTCACTAACCACTGGGAACGCAACGAGATATCAGTATGCACCTATCAGGATGGCTGAAATTAAAGACTGACCATGCCGAATGTGGCGAGGTTTGGAGGAACGAGAACTCTTCTATACAGCTGGCAGGAACGTAAAATAGCTCCACTCTGGAAAGTAGTTTATTAGTTTCTTAAAAAGCAAAGCATACACCTGCCACATGATCCAGTCATTCCACTATTAGGTGCTTACTCAAGACAAAAACTTATCACACAAAGACATGTACATTAATAGAGCAACTTTATAACACCCCAAAACTGTAAACTCCAATGTCCTTTCAACGAGTGGATAAACTGTGGAACAGCCAGCCACACAATGAAATACCACTCAGCAATAAAAGGAATGAACTATTAACATGTGCCAAAACATGGCTGAATCTCAAAGTGATTATGCTGAGTGAACACAACCAGGCAAAAAAAGGGCAACATATTGTATGATTCCAGAAAAGGTGGAGTAATATATAGTGACAGAAAGACATCAGTAGTCACCTGGGGATTGGAAGGAAGGGGATGAGGTGAGAAGAGGAAGCGAAATTACAAAGGAGCACGGGAAATTTGGGGGAGGGATGGATATGTTCATTACCCTGACTGTGGTAAAAGTTTCACAGATGACACATGTCAAATTCATCAAATCATACACTTCAAATACATGAAGTTACTATGTGACAATAATAATACACTAAAGCTGTTTGAAAAAAGTTTAATCCATCCAAAATTTGACCTTTTAGAGGTACACTCCCCCAACCCAAAAAACTGCTTCTCCTATGGCATATCCCATTTCATGTGACAGCAACTCAAACCTTCCAGTTGCTTAGACCAAGCACCTTGAAATTGTTCAGTATCATGTTTTCCTATTTTAAAATCAAAGAGATATCTTTTAAAACCTGTGAACAGTCATAGAAAGCATGTTTAAGATTAAAAAAAAAAAAAAAACACTTTGAAATACTGCAATAAAGAAGCCCCCACTTTTTACGAGAATAAGCTTCAAAGTTCATGCTGTCCACCCTTCGTGGCCTTCAACGACGGTCTCCTTTATCATCAACCGAAGCAAACTTAGTTTTCTAAACAGAACTCCACCTTCAACTGGCATAGCATCCTCCACACCCTGCAGCCTGACAGCATCACCTGTTAAAACCCTCTCCACTCCCTAAGACCATGTTTAATACCACCTCCACCAAGAATCTTTTCCAAGTCCCAGTCCAAAAAGGATCTACCCCTTCTTCCGAATTTCTACCTCTCTTGCAGCACAGACATTCCACAATGTGATATACTTAAGACATATCTCATCTACCTCCATCATATTATAAATGTCCTGAGTGCAGGAGTCTAGGTCTCTCTGACTTTGTGGTAGAATAAAGTGTTTCCGGTCATTTGTTTTAGAATACACCTTCAGTATATATGTCTAGAAAAATACAATAAATAATCAAATGTTAAGGTTTCATTTTTGTTTCCATTCTTTGCAAGGATGTAAAGACTGTCCAACTAGCTTGTCTGTCCAATTTAACCAGGTCCTAAAGGATAGAACAATTAAAAGGACAAAGTTTTTAGAAAACTTAAAACACACAACTACATTCATATGAATTTCTTCTGGTGCCATCCTGTTTCAATGCTTTAGGGCTGAGAGGGATGAAGTTAAGTTTAAAAGACCCACGCTTTAACCGACAGACACAAAAAGTGAAGAGCAATGGTTGCCGCAAAACTAAGTGAAGAAAACACAGAAAACAAGAGCTGGGACAGTGGAACAGCAGCTCTTATTTTTCAGGAAGGACAGCAGGCTGCTTTGGCAGCTCAGGCACCAAGACATCTCTAAGACTGGGAGCCCTGATCCCCTGATCGCCAGGCCCACCTACACTGGATAGCTGAACACCACCAGAAATATTACTCTGTTCAACTATCATCTAGTCTTCACACGGAAACGTTCTTCATTCCTATTACTTACTCTCCAGCTATTTGAATCCTAAACCATATTGAAAATCTTAACATAAGTTCTATGGGCTTCCTCTTTAAGCCTTTTCCAGACTACTTAACCCGTTTCCCATGTCCCTATCCTTAAACGCTTGGTGATGCTTTTTTCCTATACTCTTCCAAATAAGTCCTTAAGGCACTTTCTGTATAGTTCTCATATTTTTATCTAATTTTGCATGTATTTCTTTTTCACCAATTATGTTCCGTAACGAAAGCACTGAAGGCTGTATTTCCTACAGACTCTCCCACCACACAGCACCCAATAAAGACTTAATGTAAACCAAAGTTAGTATAAGAAAGAGTTAAAAGATCTGACTTAAATTTGAAAAACGCAGTGGCAGGAGGTGATGAATAACAACCTGATCTTCCAAATGAAGAGAACATGAATGCGGGTTCAAGTGCATGCTCCTATTTGCTAGATCACATGAGTAGTACAACACAAATTCTGCCCCAAAGCTTGCACCAAATTATTAAAAACAAACATATGCCTTTATAAAAGGTCAAAATCGTGAGAAAAATCTAATATGCTACTTATTGCAATGGTACTATCTGAAATCTGGGGAAAAATGATCAATTTTACTGAATAGTGTTTTAGAAAATCTATGCATAGTGCTGCTGAGTTCTATTTTCAGAGACAAAGCTAATGTATTTCTCTTTCATGTTATAAAGTACTTACTTAATTAGGTAAAGATTTTATACAACTTAACTTCTATAATATAATACACATATTTTGGTTACAGGTATTTAACAGAGCAATTAAATCCTTATTTCCACTTCTGTTCTAAAATCCGCCTGCCCGCAGTGAGTGGGAACTGCTGCAGATCATTAAACACTCATTTATCAATGTCTCTTGCCAGGCAACACAATGCAGCAGAACAGCACAGGGAAACCATCCTGAACCCCAGCAACAGCGGCTAATTAGCATAGCCTACCACTAAACCTACACCATATGATTGGAACTGTTAGTCAGAATGCTAGCCAATCAAACTACGTTATGCAAATAGCCTATTTTAGTTGCCAGGGCAGAGCTACTTCCAATTGTCCAATAGGAAAACAAGCAATAAACAAGAAATGATATTGAGCTTTGTCACATTTTCAAGTTGCTGTTAACACTTTCACGTTTAGAGCAAAATTAATAGCAACTGTAAAAGATCAGAATCATATTTTTTCCAATCCAAAAACAATCCAATAGTAATACACACAGAGTACAGTTAAAATAGTGCATTTGTTGTCATTTTAACTTTTTACTATATAGATGTTTTCCTAACAAAAGCTGCAATCAACATTTTCACCTTTTTCACCCACCGACTCAAAAAAGCAAGCATTATGTAAATGTCTTTCTATACATTCAAATAGATTCTTAAACATTACGTTTTAGAACTCCTACAAAGCATTTTTATTCTGTTATGAAAAGACGTTATAAAAGGTGGGCATAACAGAACGCATGGCTCACTGGAAGTCTCCAACAAGCTTATCAGATTGAAGAGAAACAACATTTTGTTTTTTATTATGGCATGTTAATATAATTTCAAAAATAACTTTAAAATAATAAAACTTAAATTAAGTATTAACCTACTGGGCTTAGAATATGCAAATTGAGACCATACAAATAATACTCATCTCTTGGAACAAAATTCAACTAAGATATAAGCATAATAAGCACATCATATTCATACAAATTTCTAGTAATGAATTAAAAAAAAACCTCCTACTCTGTCAGTATATACTAATAGCTACAAAGACAGTTTTAAAGAACATCAGTGTTCTGACAATTCTTAGTGGTTAAAAGAATTTCTTTAATCGCACATATTCAGATAAATGCTTTGAAACATGTCAAGGAGACACAGTTCTCATTTGTGCCTTATAATTTTATCTTTATAAAAGATACAATTTTATTTTAAAATAGATCAACTTGTCTCACCTATCCTAGCAATTATCTCCTTCTAAATGGAGTACGGAGTCATCCCACACCAAGGAGAAGTTAGTGATTTTTAAGTATATTTTTCCATAGAATGTCTGTAAATGTCTCCAGAAAGACTTCTAGCATTTGTAAAATACACTGAATTAAGACACAGCAGATTTCAAGCATCAGATTCAAAGCAGCATGTTGGCCCTATCTCTATCACTGCCAATTACCTTCCACCTTATGAAAACTGAAGCCACTTTTCCACCATCTCAAAGCACCCACCACCCACATATGTTTTGTCTACTAATTTTTTGTCATGTTCTCTCTACTTAGGGATTCTAGATGAAAACCACCTGAAACCAAACTAGAGGCAGCTTCTTAGAGGGAGGAGAGAGATCAATAACTGAACTTTAAAGCTAAAAGAAACCTTAAATGTCATCTAGTAGTAGCCCTTCATTCTATAAACCAAAAAACGATACATTTAGAAAAACAGTAAGATCCTATAGATGAAAATCAAAGCCCTCCTAAACTATCTTTTAACAGTATCTATGAATAATCAATATACAAAGTCAGGTATCAATAAGTCTCTTGATTTGTTTTCATATAAAAATATATTTAAATGTTAAGTGTTCAAAAAATAGCAGCTCAGAATCATTCTCCATGCATCTGTACCATCTACTAACCAAGGATTCCGAAAGGTTTGATTGAAAGTCACTCTCTAACCCAAAGCATTTAATCAATCTCAGTTTACTTCAAACTTCAGATATGATGTAGTATGTTTTTAAACTACCTGGAACACTTATGAGCCCCTTTTAATTCCTAAGGATAAAGGCAAGAAGGGAAATAAAGGGATTTTTAAGCCAATTTCATTCACACTCTTGCATGAATCTTTACTATTTTGGTTAGTGCTCCCAGGTTCAAGCTTATTCCCTCCATACTGATAAAGTAATCCTTACTCAGTCTTGTCTTCTAATCTACAGAATAGATTAGGGCATTTTCCACATAAACAAGGACTATATCCTGGTCTGCCTCTTAAACATTCTTCATATCATAAAATTTTGCCATCCTTGAGTAGGAAAAAAATTAAAATCTTGGCACTATTATTTTTCTTTTGAGGCCTAGAGACACAAGGAAACATCATCTGCCTGGTGACAGATGCTCTGGGATCAAACATCCTGGATTTAAATGTTCAGTTTATCATCAGTGCTTTTAAAAGCTACTTACATTGCAGAGTTTAGGAAAGTATCAATGAGTACTACTTTTAGAATCAGAAATTAAATACCTAAAATGTTTATGTGGGTCTACGGCCATGCTACCCTGAACAGGCCCGATCCCATCTGATCTCGGAAGCTAAGCAGGGTTGGGCCGGGTTAGTACTTGGATGGGAGACCATCTAGGAAGACCAGGTGCTGTGGACGTAAAAAATTAAAAAATAAGAAATTGTAAACTGACAAGGTCCTTGCAATCTGTGAGGTCAACCAAAGGATGCCTCACCTAAAAAAAGAAAAAAGTTTATGTGGGAGGTACATGAGATAAAAGAGGTCAAAAATGTGGTGACAGAAAGAAATCTAACTATGGGAGGTGAACACACAATGCAACACACACACACACAC
>NW_011888895.1:245256-262239 GCF_000151845.1 Pteropus vampyrus
TTAAATGTTCAGTTTATCATCAGTGCTTTTAAAAGCTACTTACATTGCAGAGTTTAGGAAAGTATCAATGAGTACTACTTTTAGAATCAGAAATTAAATACCTAAAATGTTTATGTGGGTCTACGGCCATGCTACCCTGAACAGGCCCGATCCCATCTGATCTCGGAAGCTAAGCAGGGTTGGGCCGGGTTAGTACTTGGATGGGAGACCATCTAGGAAGACCAGGTGCTGTGGACGTAAAAAATTAAAAAATAAGAAATTGTAAACTGACAAGGTCCTTGCAATCTGTGAGGTCAACCAAAGGATGCCTCACCTAAAAAAAGAAAAAAGTTTATGTGGGAGGTACATGAGATAAAAGAGGTCAAAAATGTGGTGACAGAAAGAAATCTAACTATGGGAGGTGAACACACAATGCAACACACACACACACACGCCTTGCTGTTAAATTGTATGCCTGAAACAACTTGCTGGATTTCATTAACTAACATCACTATGAATGAATGAATGCATGTATGCATGCATGAATGAATGCATGCATGCATGAATGAATGAATTTTTAAAAATAAATAAAATGTTTAAAAAGTTAATGCTAAATTAGCATTTTCATTACATAAAATATATATTTTAGAATTCCTAGTAACAAAAATACATGTTCTAAGTACATGATTAATCATTAACTTTTTTAAAATACAGTATTCCAATTACATTTTCTCCCCTATATTGTAATAAAAACATATTTAGAATAAATAACTGGTTACTTCTCGTCTGTAGTTAATGATGCTCGAGATATATAAACAGGCTCTGTCCTCTCAATGTGTAACAGGTCATTATTATGCCAAGTAATGAATCATCCAAGATTATCTCAAATGACAAACCATACCATAGAAACAATTTTGTAATTTAGGGAGAAATACAATCTAGCTTTATAGTTTTGAAAAATAGCAAGTAGACAGAAATGTATTTTTGTTTTTTAATTTGAAGCCATCTAATCTGAAAAAATATTTTTTAAATTCTGAGCAACAGCTTTGATCAAGTTTGTAATACCTCATTCTATAAAGTGAGGCTGCCACTGTACTGTATTATTTTGCTGGACACCTTTTATAAGATTTTAAGCCCAGTAGATAACTACAGTCTCAAACCTAAGAGCCATCCTTGATGCTTTTCTTCCCCCCTTCTCAATAAGTCTGCTTATAAAAAATAGAAGAGACACTTATTTAAATCTTGATTATAAACAAAATTTTCAATTTCGGACTGTTTTTTACTCTTGTGGATCAAATAATTCATGTTTGGGGAATGGTCCCATTCTCATCCCCTTTCCCCTCCCAAACCAAAAACGGGTCTAAAACATTATGAATACTCACTCACTTGTTGTATATTAAAATTTGCCACTTAATCCAGGTATCATGGAAATACAAAAGACTAACCAAGCCTTTATTTAGCTAAATGGTATCACAATTAATACACATTGTTAAAATAAGATTCTTGCAAATTAACTTTGGGGTTAAAAATCCTTTTTGTATTGTACTTACTGAGGCAATAAAACAGTAACAGTTTCATCTTTCTTAAGCATCTTCGCCTATGCAAACTGCAGTAAGTATTTTCTTGTCAATCTCCACAGCATATGAAAACATGTGAACAGATTTTTAACACACTTCGGGGTTATATTTTGTCTGACTTAAAAAACAAACAATATGAAAAATTCACTTTCAAGAGCCTTGAGTGGTAAGCACCCAAAAGAAAGCATCCACCCTCCGAAGTAGCTTAAGCCTAGGTAACAGGGAGAGGCCACAAGTCTGTCAATGAGGCGGCAAAGGGCACACCACGCAAACAGGTCAAGGACAGAGAAAACTTCTCCTAAACAGAGCCCAAACCAAAGGTCACAAAGGCAGAAACGGAAGTACAGGTGTTGATGCTTCTCACGTGAGCACATGTAGGTGGGAAGCAGCAGGAAAGTTTTGAGACTTCGTTCTTGATATATACTACCAGAATTCACAGTAGAGAGAGAACCAAGGACAGCCACAACTGGAAGAGTGCTTAAAAAAATCCCTTTAGACGACCAGCAAAAGAAACAAACATCATGCCCAGAAGCTCAGTTTTCTACGTTGGGAAGGAGAGCACTTCTAAAGAAATCTAGAGCACTAGACAGACTAGGCATCCTTGTTCACATCCCCCATAATGTCCACCAAAACATCAGTGAAGAAGCACAAAAATAATATCAATTAATTAAAGCATGGGATGGAGACATACCATTGAACCAAAGACAAAAGATCAGTGATATCATACCAATAATCAAAGGTATGTTAGAAAGACCTAGAGCTGAAAGCTGGTGCCAGGAACCACAGCTGAAATGGAAAGGAAAACAAGAGGAGGAAGAGGGGCAGAAGTTCTCAATTACTACTCGACCACTATCTGCCGCATGGTCAGCTTCACCCAATCGCTCTAAGTCTCTAGTGCACAGCTGACAGAGTCCCAGTCACTCAGAGACAGATGAACAGCCACTCCCAGGCTAAGGCCAAAGAAATGTCCTGTGAAGACACTAATCCATCTGCTAGGAAGGGCCAGACAGGTAACAGCACAGGTCCACTGCTCGCTGCGGCCTCTTCGACCTGCCAAGGCAGGGATGACGACTTTCTTGCCAGGACCCCACCTCAAACTCACTGAACTGAGGCCTGTCAGTCCAATGTTTCAACACAAACCGCATCTGCACACAGTCCCCTCACTTGGGAAAAAGGCTGACAATGGCAGAGGAAGTTCAGGTTCTTCAGCTAGGAAAAAGGGTTTTGACAGGCATTTGTTATTAAAATACTATAAAAGAGAGTCATACGTAGACCAAAGGTGACAACTGTCATAAACAATTACTCTGAATCTGAAATTTTTTTTTAAATTGTTTTCCTACGGAAAGGTGAATGCATATCATACAATTAAATCATTTTTTTAAAAATCACCATTACACTGCACTACACCTCAGTCCCAACGTTTACGTGTCTATGAGTGGAACTTAATGACAGTCTAACACCTCCCACTCTACAGGCCCTAAGACACTATGTGTTTTGCCAGTATAGTTGTTCTCCATTTTCAAAACGCCACCACAAAAACATGGCACTCGATTATAATTAAGGGAAGGTGTGTGAGTGCATATACTTACATACCATGTAAAAGTAATTGTCTGGTGGGTAAAGGCTGTGAGGCAGAAAGAAATATAAAGCCATGTCACATCTTGAGAATTCAAGAGAAACTGTCTAAACTGATGGGTCAAGAAAGAGAGGTTGAAATCGATCTTAATAAATTTTAATAATAACCAACAGAAAAACTTTAAAAGAATAAAAACTAGCAGGAAGAGAGGTGGCACAGAGAGCCATTTCGGTTTCATCTTTCTGGGAGGACCATCATCAGTTTTTTAGATAACAGAAGACAGCTATAAACACATTACAGTATTTAAAGTGATCAAATAACCAAAGAAGTGTTTAAAACTGACAATTAAAAGGGGTGAGAATGAGGAAAAGAAAATGGATATTTCATATTTTATTTCTAGAATGGATTAAATTTTATTAACATATGCATGAAAATTAATTAATGCTTAATATAGAAGCACAAATCTAAATTTAACCTGTCAGCTGAACACAGCCTGAAAAATACTACTAGTAGGAAGAAAAGAGAAAAGACTGGTTATAACCAGTAGGTTACAAAAACACAAGCATTCAACACTGGTTTTTTGTTTTTTTTTTTTCTGTAGTAACAAGATAAATATTGACTTTTTCAAGTGTCTGCTTTTTGAGTACTTGATTCCATGTAGTATATTTTGTGGATGGCATGTAAAAATGGAAGTAGACCTATCTGTGCTTCTCTCTAATGTAATCTCCAACATAGATCCACTTAATAATATGGATCTCTATACTTTTTTTTAAAGACTAGTGTAAAGGATACAAGGCCTCAACCAAACTAGGTAGCCTGATCTCAACCACCAAAGGAAAAAGGAGAAAAGGCACTTAAAAATAAATCTTAAATTGCACCTTTGTTGGAGATGATCTACACTATCCAAACCTTAAGCAATAATAACTTTTTACATCGGTTTTCTTAGTTTGGGTTTCCCTTTAAAAGGACCATCTTAGAAGTAAACCTAAATGTATTCAAAAAGCTTTTTAAATAATGGCCAGATCTATCTATTTTCTAGAAAACTACAAAAACTAAACTCAATCAGATTACTCCTAGAACCAAAACAAATATTTTTGATTCACTTGAATCTACAATTCGAATCACTGTCAATAATACACATTCTTCACAATTGATATTTCCTTGTGTAAGAACCCATGTTCCTTTTTAAAGCAGTAGTTACTTCCACAGACTTTCCAGAAAAGCTAATCCAGATAAGCTTATTGTACCTTAACAAAATCAAAGAGTAAATTATTTATGAAGCCCTTGGGAATTCCTTTAAAAGAGGAAATATAATACATAAAATAAAAGTTGCCACCATCAACAGATTGTTATGGCTTTGTTTTCATCTGCCCGACAAATATTGCAGAATCGATTATGTTCCAGGCACTACACTAATAAGATCTAGTCCCTCCAAACAAAAACTTAAAGCTCCTGTATAAAATGATACTATGAACCAAATTAAAACACAAATGAAAACTGTAAAATGTATTAACAGTAAGTAACAAAGCAAAAACATATTGGTTAAGAGTCAGGAGTCCTGGATTTGCATCCTAGCTCCATCCTTTACTAGCTGTGAACTAGGGCAGGCTATCTGACCTCTGGCTGGGTTAATCATCATACCTATCTCAGAGTTATCATCAAGAGAAAATGCGTTAATAAATATAAATCATTTAGAATAGCTCTTGAGATACAGTGAGGGTTCAATGAGAAACTCTTATATAAACAAGAAATAACAAACCCAAGAGAAATATCGGCAAAGAATACTGAAAAATTCATGAAACATATGAAAAACATGAGAAAACATTCAGTCTCACTAATATTCAAACGAACTGCAAATTAAAATATTAAGTTATATTTTGTCTATCAAATTGGAAAACATTTTTAAATATGCAGATTCTAAAGTATGGAAAAATTCTGATGTATAGCTGCTGAGAGAATCATAAATTGTACTTTAGATACTTGAAAATATGTATCAAAAATCTAAAAAAATATATATGTATCCTCTAACAACAACTGCAACTTCTAGGAATTAGATCTAGGGCAATAAATCGAAGATGAACACAAAGACTGCCACAATAATGTTCGCTTAAACATAATTTATAAACTAATTAGCAACAATGGGGAATAGGTTAAATAGCAACTGATTTGTAGATACTAATTAGTCACTAAAAATAATACCACCAAAAAATGTTAATGATAAAGAAATGTTTAAATTTTAACAGACGATAAAAATGTAGTCAGTAAAATATAACCCCAATTTTGTTTCTTAAATATTGTTTGAAGGAGCTACATGCACATAAAATAAGAGGCAATTACATATACTGAAAAATTACAATGATATGCTGATTGTTAGGATTACTGGTGAATTTTATTTTCTTCTTTACAGAAGTTCTAACTGAACTTGAATTATTTTAATTAAAAACATAAACTGTATTGTGGTGGTAAGAGCTGCATGACTATATAAATTCACTAAAAACTCAAACTTATTCATAAAATACATAAATTTTATGATACGTAAATTATATTTCAGGGACTATTCACTCCCTCCCTTCCTCCCACTCTCCCCTTCCTTCCCTCCCTCCCTCTCTCTCACAGACACACAATACTTATTAAAAAGGTGAGGGGTAGGAAAAAGTCCTCGCGCTTAAAAGAGAGAAAAAAATTACAAACATGTTATGTTTTATTTAATGAGGAAGAGGGAAAGATTAAGTATTTTTGGTGTCTTTCAACAATAAAATTACATGACTATAACAAAATATCCATGTAAGAAAAGATGTCATACAATCATTTCAAGTACATTAGTATGAAAAAAAATGTTAACTTTTTAGCTAACCTGGTTCCCAGAAAAAACTATCGTTGTCACCTTTTTCCCTATCTACCCTGCTCCTGCAAATCCTTTCTGAATAATTCCAATAAGTACGAAAATTACCATAATTCCAATGCCTAATAAACGGTCCCTCAACACAAATTTTAAAATATGTAAATTAAGATATGAATCTGAATTGACTAAGTCTGATAATACAGGCAGAACCAATAAAATTTGAGACATTAATGTGTAATTTCAGAAGACATACCAAATTTTCAAATAAAGGGGAAATTTAAGAAAATGCACAACCAAACATGAATAGTATGGTAACAAACAGAAGGAGAAATAACAGTAATAGTAAAAATAGAGTGCATTTATTAGGCATATGGTACATATGCACTCTGCACTACATGTATTACCAGTATTATGCTTCTTACTCCCCACGTGAAAAAAAAGGTTTGGAACTTTGTATTTTGTGTCTATAGTTACCACAAATCTCTTCTATTTTTCCTTTTTTTTTTTTTTTTTTTTAAATTATGTATCTAAGAACAGTAAAGGTATATGACCTACTGATTTCCTTATTGGGGAACATCACAGAGATTTACTTAGTAACTTCCACCCCTCCCATCCCTTCCCTCTTCTCCAAACATCTAATTTGAATATATCTTTTTACTCACTGTTAATAACTATGAATCACCAGCTTTCTTTTATTTATTTGTAATTTACCTTCACTGCAGAAAATATAGCCATTAAATATTACATTCATTCATAACTACCATTTAGTTTTAAGTTCTACAAGTATCTATTTAACACTCCCCTAATATCAAGACCACTGCAATCTCTTTGGTTGCCAAAGTTTATTATCCCCTAGTAGATTCCTTAAGAAGTACTCAAAGAAACAACAGTCCCCAAATTCATACTCATGTTCATAACATTTTGTCTTGTCTTTATACTTTAGTCGATTTAGCTGGATATAAAACTCTCGGCTCTCATTCGTTTCCTGTCATTATATTAGATGTTACTCTACTGCTTCCAGCATAAAGCATTACTATCAAAATCAGATTAATCTAATATTCTTCATCTTAATAATTACTTGGGTTGTTTGCCTTGATACCCCAAGGATTTTCTTTTCTTTAAAGTCCAGTAATTTTTAAAGAGTATGTCTACATGTTGGTCATTTCTGGATTGATTTATCCAAGTACACAACACACCCTTTCCAAATGTAGAGGCAATTCTGATTTTTAATTTCAGTACACTTATTTGAATTATTAGTATTTATTAAGCGTCATTGCTTTTTTTCTTTTTCAGACTCATTATCTGTATGTTGAAACTTCTTTGCCTGTCTTTAGAACTGTCACTTTCTCTTGAATGCTTCTTTATCTTATCTTTTTCTTCAATTCTTTCTTGTTTGACATATTTTCCCCTATTCATCCTGTTTTGCTGAAAATCTTTTCCATTCTGTTTTTTCACTCTCATGTTCCTTCTAGTTTAGGTTTCATTTTTTAATGATTTTTTTTTCATTTCTCTTTCCCGAGTTATCACATTTCTAGGGTTTCCTTATTTGAATTTATGCTGCTCTTTCATATTTGTATCATTTTCTAAATTTTGGGGGGTCTGTTTTGAAACGTTGGGTTATAGTTCTCATTTGTTTCGTGGGCATTTCTGGCATGCTTTCATTGTCTGCAGGAATATTTTTCTGCTCCTTATTCTTTTTTTCTTACAAAAATTTTATGGGAATTTGTGATCCTTTTCTGTTGCTCATTTTCACATAAAATAAAAAACTTTGGGAAAACTGGAGTAGTTTTTCTGGCTTCTTTAAGAGTTCGTTTCTGTTTTCGTGAAGGATAGTAAATATAGTCTCCTGAACGACATCTCCTACGCTTTCACCTTACCCTCACCTCATCTGACCTTTTCTCCTGCGCCCCCCTTGTCTCCATCCTGCTTAATTTAGATTCTGTTCTCAGCAGTGTCTCCTTGGTGTGGGGCTGTGACCAGGAAGGGAGCTTCAACTGGTTAGTAGTTTTGAAAATTCACAGGGACACCAGATGGCTCAACAACACAGTACTCGCTGTGGGCCCCTTGGATCCTGGGAACTCAAAACCATCTCTTACTTTCTCTCAGTTGCTGTTCGCAAACTTGCCTGCCACTCTCCAGGGAGTCTCTGTTGGCTATCTTGGGGTCCTCATGTTCTCAGGACCATCTGACAGATACCCTACTGCTTCATTTTGTGCAAATAATGACACCACACAGGTAGTTAATGGAGATTTGTCTCCACCTACTTGTATTAGGGTTTGTTCTCCTAGTTTTATAGAAGGTGTACCGGAATTTTTAGTTTTGCTGTCCTTGTTCCCGTCTGTTTTTAGTGAAAATTACGAAGATTCAAAAACTATGCCCTGCTGTCATCTTCCCCAAACTCAAACATTCTTTGGGGGTGCGCATTTAGTTAACTATCCTTAAAATCTAAACAAATGACTAGGTATCTATTTGCCTTCACCTGGGTCTTGAATAGCAGCACTAAGATCTAAGAAATTCAACTTTCCAATATAGCTAACCTCAGGTTTCCCATCATCTTTTCTATAAATAGCATTGTTCTCTTATGTGATATATACATGATGCAATCATAATTGATTGATTCTACTTAGAAATTAGAAATTTAAATAAAAATATGAAACAAAAAAAGAAAGTAAGTAATGAGAAGCTCTTAAAACCATTCTAAGTTTACTAAAGCAGACATTCAAATTGTTACAAATTAGGAAAGCAAAAATTCTTCTTTTTACAAATATTCGGTGAGTACTTTCTATGTCCCAGGAACTTGCCAGGCAGACACAGGGCATGCAAAGAGGATAAGCTTTAGCTCTTTGACCTTGAGAATCAGACTATAGTTGGAACAAAAAACCAGTAAGCAAAAATGCAAATTCCATAAAAGCATTAAACAAAAACCATTTGCTAAAAAGAAATAATTCTTGGAGGAGACTATCCACCAAACTATTAGACTGGTCACTTACTTTATTCATTTCTGAAGCACTTGAACTTTTTCCTCCACTGAGTATACATGATCACTTTTATATTTTCTAAAATAGAAGATTCTTCTTTTTGCCAGTAGAATTACAGATTTTTAACTATAATACTCAATCCCAACAAAGATATATTAAAAAACATACATTCATGTAATGCTAGTGAGTATAAACTGGTAGGTATTACTAGATAGCTTTCTGAAAAGTTCTACCAAGGGCCTTAAAAATTTATCAAACCCTATGACTCAATATTTATACTCTTTTTAAAAATAAATTACCAAAAAAATAATTTATCATTCAAACATTTATGCACAGATGTTACTATTTTAAAATAGGTAAAAAGTTTTAAAAAAAATGTCTAATAAGAGATATCTAACAACTAGGAAATGATCATACATGAAATATCAAATCGGCACACTTTAAAATAAATTTCTAAGTAATTCACCCTCAAAAACAGTTATAGTTCTAAATGCTCTGGATCTGCTCCAAGTTCAAAGCGACAAAAGATCACTACAATTAGTTGCTGATGACATAGGAAAATGTTTATGATCTAATGGTAGGCAATAAAAGAGAAGATATATGTAATATAAAAGGTTTTACTCAAGCATATCAACTAAATATTTGAGATTATCTCAATCAAAAATGGTACTGAAACCAAAAAACTAGAAAGGAATGGGCCATAGTTCATTGGACAGAACTTGAGAAATGTTTCCTTCCAATGATCTATATTTTTATAAAATTCCAAATTTTTTCAGTGATTGTGTAACATTTAATAAACAGGGAGAAAAAGTAAAACCTTAGAGCAAAAATAAATCCACTTCACCAAAAAACATATAAATTCACTGATTAAGAGCAAAATCAGACTTCTCAGGGTCAAAAAATGAATGATGGCTGAAGGAGGGAAAACACATATGGAAAAGGACCAGATACACAAGACGGTGTAAAGGACAATTGCAGAAGGAGGCAAATTGGCACCACATACCAAAATATTAAAATGTACAAACCCTCTGATTCCCCCAATGCACCGTGTATGAACGAGAGTCAAAAAATTGATTTTTTTTTTTATTTAAGGATCTGATTTCTAATTGTTCTGTAATAATACGCCATCCTCCTGTGATCACTGAAGGATGCAAACTTTGCCCTACAAAACTCACATTTTAAAATGAGTTAGAGAATTTAAAATTAAAAACTGCCACATCAAATAGGTTTAAGCAGTTATATTCATATATATATATGAGAAATATAATGGCAACATGAACAAATCAGCACAATATAAAATAAATTTCTAAGGCTATTCATCTTCAAAGCGTTGCAGTTCTGTATGTTCTACAACTATTTCAAGTTTTAAAGTGACTAACCTATCACTATTGCTAAAAAACAAGTTCAGCTGTTAAAGAAGCCCATGACAATGAGGAGTAAAAATGATACCTACTGCTGTATCCACAGGCTTTTCTTAACTAATGTTCCACTGGATGTTAGTGAGTATAAATTAAAACTAAAAGAGAGGGGAGGTTTTTTTATCAAATACATTTTTAAAATGCAAGAGCCTTTATATTAATGTGCACAGTAATCTCTGAGGCAGTGCATTTTCAAATTTAATCTCGGAAGTCAGTGATTCTACATCCTAAATTAAACTTGGTTACCTCTTAATTCAAAGGGTTCCCTGGGCTCCCAGGATGCCGGGAAGCAGAATGGTGTCACTTATCACTACCATGAATAAAGGAGAGAGGAGCAGGTGTGTGCAGGAGAGACGTCCAGGAGGCAGTTACATGAGTCTGGAGCTCAGGAGAGAGGAGCTGGACACAAGTGTCGATTCTGATAACTCTGGTATGTAGGTGTCAGGTGAAGCCATTACTGTGAATGCTACTAACCAGAGAATGTTTTCTGTTTTTACTGTAGATGCTTTGAATTCAGTAAATAAGTCTTAAAAATGCACCAAAAACATCCATTACATCATTTGTCTACACATCTGCCCCCTCCTCTGGGGACCGTGAAAGCTGTTCATTTTATGTTCAAAAACAATTATTAACTTCCAAATTGTTAAAAGGAAAATACATCAACAGCCAATACATATATTAGAGAAAACCAGACCTTCCTTCTTGGATTTTTTCCTTTATAAGCCAATAAATGTTGAACATGTTTAAAGAATATAAGGCCAAGTAAGAGAGACTGGATTATATCATAAATCTAATCTTTGTAGTTTTTTGTGTTCTAGAATTAATAAAATTAACTAGATAAGCTTTATAAACGGCATTTACTCTTTAGATATTTCATTTCATCCATAAGCCTTTCGAGAGAGAGCTTTCTGAAACTTCGTATCTTGTAAAGAGAAACTAGAGATAAAACAGCAACTTTGCCGCTTCGAAATTTCATAAGGGAAAAATCTTCAAAAGTATTAACATTCACGAATAAATCTATGAGATACCCAAAGTATTTTGTTCCTCTACTGACCTCAGTTGAAAGTGAGCATCTACTTGCGATAGCCAATGTGCAGTATGGTGCCCAGCGAGCAATCCGGGCACTGACAGTACTGAGAAACGGTTTCTGCACCAAGAGGTCAAACTCATAAACTCTGACAACAAAACGTTCATAAAATTCTAAAATTTTTCTGTAAATATTCCTATTTATTTCTCTACGACGGTGATGTTCAGCCTCAGTAGCGTCTTGATTTTACCAGCCACTCAGCCAGACCATGTGCACGGTGTACCCCTGACACCACAGGCAAACATCTATGTGCACGCCTGAGAAACGATACGGAGATGACCACTCCATCACCTTTTTCCTTAAAAAAGAATTATATTCTGTGTCCCTCATGAATGTAAAATATTATATGATCTGTCATTTGCAAATATATTCAAGCACATTTCTTCACACGAAATGGTACACCTGAGATGTTTTTTAAATCCCATTCTAAAGTCAAAAAATGGTAATTTTTTTATGTTTAAAAAACAAAGATGACCAAAACCAAAAACCAATCGCAAAAACTTTAACAGCCACACCAATAATGTAATGAAATATCTACCTGAGATTTATGTAGTTATTTCTTTTCCAGTTAAAGACCACGTTTTCAAACCATTAATAAATATAATCAAATAAGACTATCTCTGACACAGTCTACAAATACAAGCCTCTTGGTTCAACAAAATGCCTCACAATCTGCCTGAGTTGAGAAGATACAAGTTTAAAAGTAACATTTATCCATTACCTACACTAGATTCTGAACACAGGCATATATGGATGAGCTTCAATTTTTCCATTTATGAGTAAGATCACCTCAATTAATTATAAGGCAATCAAAATTATTCTTTCAAAAATGCCTTCATGCTGCTTCTCCTGTACAAACACAAATGACAAAAGGATAAGAAAGGAGGAGGGAGGGAAGACAGAAGAGATGGAGGAAGGGAGGGAACAAGGAAAGAAAGAACAATCCCACACTATTTTTTTTACAGGAGCCATATAGATAAGTATAACATCCTCATTTTAACTGTCAGTCTTATTTCAGATGCATCAGTAACATCTACTCCCTGTGCCTTTAAACGATTGGCTCTAACGGGGATCTGAGGGGACATGCATTCAGCCATAAAGGTAAACATTTATTTCTAACAGAAGTACTTCAGTTCTCATCAAAGTATTAGCCGACCATACACTTTTGAAAAGTACTAACAATTACTAAGCTATATTTGTATTAACACCACTATTAAGTCACCAATTATCGAACCGAGTCCCAAAGTTGTTTAACGAATATCCCAATTCTCTTTGCATTTACAATTCTAAATAATTCTCCCCACTAATGCTGTTTATCAGAAAGCTCCCCCATTCAAAATACACCACCAGTTCCCACATTCTTTCAGACAGCCACAGTTTTACTGTATTTTAAAACTTGAGTCACCTGTATGCATCGTCTTCTTCCCAGTCTCATATCATCCTGATGGGGTGGGGGAGGGAGGGAAGAGTCCGGCAGCAAAACTATAACTGTGTGAAGAGAAACAGATTACGGTAAGAGATAAGGGCGCAAGACAATGACCCCTAACTGAGGAACATCTACTGTAGCCACAATACCCAAAATAGAGATAAAAATAAAACAAATTCATTACTCACACTTATTTAAGCTTACTTGAAAATAATTTTCATTAATGAATATCAATTAGGTATGAAATATAAAGTATTAAATTGTCAAGGAGAAAAACATTTTAAAATCTGCCTACAACCAATGAAAATGTCACACACTTCTAGATATAAAAGTCAACATTTCACTATTCTATGTAATTTATCTGGTAGGGGAAATCTATAGTGTATAATCTCCATCAAATCAGCATGTGAATGCACTTTTCCTGGCTTACTATCAGAGGTAATCAGAGGTCATGAAAGTTACTCTACGGGAAAGATAACATGCCAATCTACCGACGTCACTGGTGAATGAAGTTCTGAGACACTGCTCACAACTGCTCCCCTAAAGCCCACAGGCCCTCTTTTGCTCTCCAAATGGCTCCTCTTACTTTATTGTAATTCTTTCACTGTACCTCCTACTCACTGCTTCCATTGATAATTTCAGGACTGCCCAGCAAATTCCATAACGACTGATGGGAAAGCAAAAGCAACCTCACTGTGATCAACTGAGAGAGAGCCCGGGATCATAGCAAAAAAGACAAAGACAAGTAGAGGCTAAAATCTAACTTACAAAGGAGTTCTACTTAAAAAATGTTTTTTTAAATTGATAGCATGAAATTCAGTAAGTATTCCTAATAAAACACAACGTTGCTTATGTTGGCTAAATTCCTAGGCTAGCGAAAAGAAACCTATTGATCCCCAAAGATATCACTGGTCATGGGCAGCAGGGATCCTGCAGAACACACACAGAAGGTTCACCAACTCTCGAGTCTCTCTTTATGTCGACAAGTTCTAAAATAGGCCGTTTCCTCTGTTAGCACTTTCTCAACTCCTACTGCTTGTAATTCCCTAAATTTTACATCATGGCAACCCGATCGTCCTCCTTAATAATAACCCTTTCCGCTAAGTATGTTCCTAAGTTACTATCCAAAGCTCCTGCTGGCTCGGAGCAGTTCATTTCAAGTATGTGACAGGAAGAAATCAACAGGGCTGAAATAATTCACTTTAACATTTACAATTTTCAAGGAGGATGCTAGTTAGCCTGAATGAACCCCTAACTGGCAGGATTCTAATAGTGCTACAAAATAAAGTAAAAAACTGCTAAGTAGTTTAAAGAAAAATTTTTGTTTAGGGAAGTGGGTCCTAACAGATTTGAGTCAACATTTATTGACCCCAAATAAATGCTTTTCATTTACTTCTCCTACTTTTGAACTCCTATGTCCCTTTAAAGTTCTAACTCTGTACTCTAAATAGCAGTAACTGGAAGAGGAGCTCAGAGACAGGGGTTTACATGTATAAATTATTTGTAAATTAGGAATCACCTGTGTCTAAAATTACTACCTATCTTCGAGATTCCATTCCTGTAAAACCACCTTTCCAGTTCAGATGCTGCTATGCTATCGAGTAAAACCCCAGACGTGAGAACAATTGATACTCAATTTGGGATAAATGAATGAGCACTCAAATACTATTAAAATAGTATCAAAATAATTTTATTCGTAAATATTGGAATTATGAAGATTAAAGATTTTTACTTCAAAGCCATAGTTTTCTAACAATTTTTCCCCACATAAATGGTCAGTGTTTTCAATTCTAGCATGGACCATGGAGAAAAAAAACATAAATCTCTAGCTATAAACTGTATTATTATATTCTTCACATATATGTTCCAATGCTACGTATATCCTGTCAACTTCAATGGCTTCAATAGGAAAACATATGACTGATATAAAAAAGCAGAATCAAATAACACATTAGCATTCTTTATTTTATTGAAAGAAATTAACAGGTTATTTCATAACTGCTTGAAATATCTGAAGATAATATGGGTGGGCCAGTTGCACAATTGATAGTCATCTGACTGTGGATCATCAAAATCGTCTGACCCTAAAACTGACATCTATTTTAGGAAAGTCATCCATTAATCACTCATCATTTGAAAAGCAGCCTTTAGCAAAGGGTAAAGTATCTCTATCAGTTAACAAAATTTGCTGCTGACATATGCAGCAACTAAAACTATCATGTACTGAGTACGATAAACTCCTTAAATCTTGACCTTGGATTGCTTTAAATAACAATTCTAGTGATTATTCCATATATCCTTCAAGGTGGTCATTTTTCACACACACACACAAAACATGTTTATATCTAGTGAGAGTTTTATGAGGATAAGTGGATAACAGCAAACACCAAATGTACTTTGCCAACTACAGGTATAATTTTCTCTAAAGCAGCTTAAAAACCGAGACAAATTACATGAAAAGAACAGACATTTTAAATTTTTTCTGAGAAAAACCTACAGTGAATTTTTCATCTTTCCTCTACAAATGGAATCATTCACAAATTATGGAACAAAGATTAGATGCTAATGAAAAACATCTACTATCTTTACCACATGAACTTCCCATAATCCTGAGAATCTCTTACAGTGTGTTTTAGCTCACATTTTGCCAAAGGCAATATAACGATCTATGCACACTTTAGGAACTGAGCTTAAGTGGTTTTGAAACTAGATCTACAGACCATCTTTTAGTTGTCTAAAAATCACTGCACAATATTAATGTACAACAAGCACATCTTCAGGGTGAGGGGAGGGGGAGAATGTCAAGACACCTAATTAAAAGCAGGGACATGCTAAGATTTCTAAAATTAATACTAATCCACATAGACCAAGAGTGGCAAAACTGTAACTGAAATGAATACAGTAGCATGATACGGCAAATCCAGATTAACTCAGGAGTTAATGAATCAAATGGCAGGTATAATGTTTTCCCTAACGTCACAATGTTTTGTAATGACATAAAAACTAAAAATCATATATAATTTCGAAATAAGTAGGAGAGAAGTATTACAAGCAGCAAATGAAAACAATCAGCATGACACAAGGGTCGGAAGTGCTGTTAAGCACTGTGTCATTTCTCGAGCTGGGTGGAAGGGCACAGTCGTTTGTGATCATCTTCTAACTTTACATGATACAGTCATATATGTATATTTCACAATTTGAAATTTTTATCCCACAGCAAAGAAATATAATGCACAATGGGATTTAAAAGGACGATTTAGATAATTCAGAAGATGCCAACTAAGAATAAGCTAGCCCTCAAAAAAGAATAAGCTAAAAAAATAAAATCAAGAAAAACTTACTTGATAGATCTAAAATTTGATTCCATGAATTAAAAGTACAATGTGATTATCTAAAAATTATACACTGTGAGCAGCTTTCCTTATAAACTTCTACTCATTTACACTAACAGATTAAGGAAATAACAGAAGAAAACATCTTTTCCCACACAATAATTTTAGAAGTAGATCTTCTAGAATTATAATAGCCAAAGGAGTCAAATGGAAAAAATAAAGAAGTGTTAAGATTTCCATACCTAATGCACAAGAAAAAAAATCTATAATTCTAATTCCCAATAAAGTAACTAAATAGCATACAAAGAAGTATTTTCACTAACTGGGAATTTCAAGTGAAATCCTAAAAATAAGAATATTTATGATACCCGCCCCCAAGCCCATAGGAAATAGTCTTAAAAAAATTAAAAAGGCAAAATGCACGAGATTTTAGAGCGTGATATCAAATCAAGATTATGAGTAAAACTATAGGAAAAAGAACTTTGGCTGAACACTATGCACCAACACATTTAATCCCCTGGCAGTGCTGTGAGCAGGCAGCGCTGTTTCCCTCTTGTCAATGGGGAAGGCAGGGTCAGAATGACTGACCAGCTTGGCCCTGAGCTCTGGTCCCACAGCAAAGTTCATACTTTCCAAGCCCACCAAAATGCCTCTCATCAAGGATCACTGAAACAGTTACAAGGAAGTCATAAAGATGCAAGAATCTGGGTGTGTCTAAGTCTGACTCTGAACTCACTCTTCTAACTCAACCATCCTCAACCATCCTCA
>NW_011888895.1:263364-278964 GCF_000151845.1 Pteropus vampyrus
GAACTACTATCCCCATTTTACAGGGGAGGAAACTAAGGCCCAGAAGTAAAGTCAAGTCTCCCCAAGTCACACATGGCTAATGAAAGAGAGACATAAATCAAATCCAACCAAAGTGACTTTAAACCTGCTGCTCTCAGGCCTGAATCTACCCCTCCCCATCCTTCTACCCAGCTCAAAAAAACGAAGAGACCATGCAGGGCAGGAATTAATCCACTTCTTGTATTCTCAGTCCTGGTTAACTGGTGTCACCATCACATCAATCTCCCAAACTAAAATCCTGACCATCTCGGACCTCTTTCCTATTGCTCAGCCCAAATCCAATTCACAAGTTCTTGTGCTGGATTTCACCTCAGAAAAGCCTTTCAAACTGGCCTCATTACTCCATTTCTCCTGTTCCTATCTTGGTCAGGACCTTCCTTGTTCTGTTTAAACACCCATTACGGGCCATTCTCATCAGAACTATATGCCTTAAAAACAAATCTTGTCACCATTCCTACCCAACTGTGTGCGAGTCTGCTGTTCACAAGCTAGAAATGAACAATGCTAGTATTCTCTCCATTTAAAATTTAAAACCTCCAGTTTTTCTCCCATCATTTATCTGATATAAATGACTGTTTTCTGATTACAAAATTACATGCTCATTACTTAAAAGAATTAGAAGAAACTAGGAATAAAGAACTAAAAGTTACACAAAATTCCACCACCCTCAAATAATGAATCTGCTTGTTTTTATAATTTTTCATCTTTACATCAACAGTTTACATTTACACCATTTAAAATAACTGTATAGTACTCCACTGCACAGATATGTTTATTTTAAGCAAATACCTACTGGAAGATATTTGGGTTGTTTCCCAATTTTCACTACCATAAATTTTGAACCTTTGGAGCCTGCTTTTACTAACCTGTTAATTGGAATTAAGAGCAAAGTAATATGAACAGAACACCAAGATTTTTCAATCTCTTCTGTTAATGTGCTTCCTTAAGATACTTTTATATCACCTACACATAATGTACTCAAACTTCCTATTATTCAAATCAATTCTAGTTCAAAAGAGGAATTAAAAAGGAGTGGCCCAGTGACCTCTACGTTCTCTGAGAATCAAACGAGGTTGAGATCCAATGCTTAGTGTTACCCCTGATTACATCTCCCTCCCTCACCTGAACACCTGGGGTGCTCTCACTCATGCATGTATTCTGCAAACAAAGCAGTATCTGTCAAACAGAAGACATTTAGGAACAATATGTTCAATAGTCTGCAAACCCTTCTCATAACTAGTGTCTAAGAAATGCACTGGAAAGCCACTCTGCTCTCTCTCTTCTGACAGCACTGATTTTTCTAAATAGGATGGTCTGAAGTATATATAATATATGTATGCATATATGTAATTTTATTTATAAAATATACATTATATATAATTTATATAAATGCATGCACACATATACTTAGTTGGTAATAAGTACTTTTATACATATATAATTATATGTAATTTTATAAACCACTGCTTTTAATTATCCTTGCATTTCAAAAATACAGAAAAATAACAAGGAAGGCCCAGAATTAATCAAAAACACACACTACTATTAACAGTTTACATTTTCCTCCAACAAGCCTATTACTAAGAGTCATAAAGTGAGTTAGTTTTACTTGTTTCCCCTGCTACACTCTTGTGGAACTTACAGAAAAAATGCTACCTCCTCAAAAATTCTTAAAACATGTGGTCATATATTTCAGAGTACCAGTTATCCTCCAAAAATCCCATGCCGTTTTCTCACTCGTAGTAACCCCACCTCTGCTGTTACCTCTAGCTCCCGGCTCTTCCATTCATTTCTCTATTTATCTTTCCCTCCAAAAGTACTTCAAAGGTTTACTTTGAACTAAGTATCCTGGACTCTCTTGTCCTACCCTAACCTCCCACTCAATATCTAGACCAGCAAGCTGCTGGATGTCACTTACAGTGACACATTACTACCACAACTCACTATGCCTAATGCATCCTCACCCCTTCCCAACACAACCAGCCCCATCTCTACCCCTGCCACCATCTTTCTTCCGGTGACTTCACTAGCAACAGGTGACTTCCTCTAAATGGTTTTACTAAATCCTATCAATTTTCAAAATGCCTCGTGCCTTTGCATTCCTCTCCATGCCCACTGCAATCACATTGATCCAGGTCCTTATTTCACACCTGGTATTACAGATGCCCCCAGACCCGAGCATCTCCTATCCTGATGATACATCAGAAACACTAAGGGAGGTTCCCCAAACTAGACTTCTGACTCCACTCCGAAAGGTCCTTATTCAGGAAGCCTGGAGAAAGACCCAAAAACCTGTTGGGTTTTTGGATTATTTTCTTTCTTAAACAAGAACTTCCAGGTGATTCCCGAGCACTGTCAGGTTTGGGAACTACTGTACTTAAAAGCAGCTTGTCCTAATTTATCCTGCATGTGGCTGGCACATGTCTTCCTGAAGCACATGACTTTCAAACAAAATTTAACCCCACTGTACTTAGGAACATTTGATCAAATCTTACTGTCTTGAACACAGAGCTCAGCATGGTATTCTTTAAAATGCCATTTAACCTCCTTTACCAACGCTCAAATCATTTCCCCTATCTAAAACCTGCCCCTTGGACGTGGTTCCATAGTGTAGCGGTTAGCAGGTCTGCTTTACACGCAGAAGGTCCTGGGTTCGCGCCCCAGTGGAGCCATGGTTCATGGTCTACGGCCAAGCCACCCTGAACAAGCCCGATGTCTGATCTCGGCAGCTAAGCAGAGTTGGGCCTGGTTAGTAGTTGGATGGGAGACCACCTAGGAAGACAAAGTGCTGTAGGCATAAATAATCATAATAAAAAATAAAATCTGCCCCTTTTTTTACCTCAATCTTTCTATCCATCCTTCAAATCCACCTCTATTCCCCTTCAGCTTAGAGCCATCCCAGCCTCTCCTCTGAACTTGCACTGTTAATTATATGTTACATTCTTACCCCAGTGACATTATCTACCGCTTGGTGAGCTCATATTTCTATCATACCATAGCAGATGTTCATGAACACATTGATATAGTAGAATTACATAGAAAAGATTTTTTTTTTGCCAAAAAAAAGTGAGTGATAAAGCAGTATACAGACACCAAATGATTATATTTGTTTTTTAAAAGGAGAGGAAAACAGTTGCATGAGGGAAAAAAACAGGTTATACATTAAATGTAAATAGTAGTTATCTCCAGGCAGAAGAACCACAGTAAATTATTATTCATTATCTTCTGTATTTTCCAAATTTTCTAAAATGAATGTGCATTTTACAATGAAACAAAACCTTAAACCTAGAATCTTAAACTTGAAACTCTTGACCTAGAATTTTCTTATCAATGAAAATTATCTAAAAATGACTGACATAAATAGGGTATGTAGTCACACTGTCACGATCCTAATATACAAGATTTTTTTTAATGTCAACATTTTCCCAACCTATACTTCAAACTCCACTGGCCTCACCAGACTGGATGTTCAACTTCTGGGTCCTTGCTCACAGACCTGCAAATCAATTGTATATGCGGGCATGCTATTTCTCTAGTTGTCTAAGTGGGGTTTTGTTTGTTTTCTTATTTTAGTTTGCCCTTTCACTCAAAACTACAAACCTTAACGTAGTATTACTGCTCTCTTATTTCCATGTAAGACCAGACCAAGAGACATACAATAAGTGAGAAAATTGGAATTAATATTAAAATAAATCTTAGGAATCAAAGTCTGAAAGACCTTTAAAGCACCATTATAAGTGCCCTGTCCTTTGTAAGCAAAATAAAATCCTGAATACAGTGAAAATCTACCCATCTCAAAAAATAATTCTCATGATTATATCAATAATTTGCAAGACTTAGTCACAAACTATATGTTAAATTCCTCTAGACTAACTTAAGTTCATGATGTTTTTTCTACACCGAACAGAAAATAGCTATTCACAGCCTACAAAACACTCTTCATATGCACAGTCTTATTCCTCGGCTTCTCCTTCAACTGAACACCAAGACACTCAATCTATCTTCTCGAATCTAATTAGCCAGTCTTCATCCATCTTTCTTGCGCCAATCTCAAGCTCTGTTTCTCAATTTATGCTCTCCGAACCTGTACCAAGTATACTCAAACGAGAGCCCTGGCAACAGGAAGCACTGCTCCTACACAGGGTTTTCTCCATGTAGCACGGATTTCATGTTCCATGTGTAGTCTATTTTCCCACATGTCCGCTCTCTTTTAAATATCCATTTCATGATAGAAAATACAAAATTTATATATAAAAGTATCACTAAAATATTAAAAAATCAGAAATAAAATGGTCAACACAAAAAGGTTTGTGGTATTCACATGACAAAACATTATGTAATCATTTAAGTTCTTCTTACAGTAACTGTATTATATGAGAGAGAAAGTCTTATCAGAAAAGAACTAAAAACTCTTCCCCAAAGCACAATCGCAGGAAAGTAAAATAAATGTACAGAAAAAACTCCGGAAGAAAATATATAAAATTACTAATGATGAGTGTCTTTGGCTAATAAAAATCTGAGTAAAATTTACCTTTCTTCTTTATACCTTTCATTACATTACAACTTGTATAAATAAACACATCTTGTCATCAGGAAAAAAACGGTCCAAGACATTCAGCCTCCATCTTAACATAACGCTGTCATGGAATGTAGCTAAAGGCGACAACTCTGAGAGCACCCTCTAAGTACAGCCAAGTTTTAAAACTCCAATACAGAGTAAATACTCACGATAATAAACCACTAAAGATCTTCGCATTTAAAAATCAAATAATATGTTGCTAGCTCACTATCCACAGGAAGGCCCACAAAAGTGTCCCGCGTGGCTTAACCTGGTATTCAAGGCCCTAAGCCGTCAGGCTCGGGAGTCGGCCCACCCTAGGTTAACTCCTGGTTCCACCACTCACTGGGTGGCCACAAGCAAAGTTCTAAACTCCTTCCTAAGTGACTAACAGTCCTCACCTGTACAGTGAGGGTAATCCCATAAAACTGTTGGATTATCAGTGACCTGGATTATCAGTGACCCGGTAGACTACAGCATTTCAATCACTGCGAAGTAGTGTTACATTTCACACTATCATTACCTCCACCTTGCCAGTTTTATCTCCTACTATCCACTTTCCCCAAATCTACACTCCAGGCACAAAAAACAAAGCCCATTCCCCAAATGCCACTTTTTAGCTCAGGCTATATTCCATGAGGCTTCCTTATGCATCTCTGCCTGTCAACACCATGCTACAAGCCCAAGACCAATGCTTTCTCCCCCAGAAAGTGTCCCACCAGCACCCCCTATGGACACCATCCCCTCCTCGTCCCCGCCACGGCAACATTTATTTATATACCATAATTGCGGCCCTACCCCGACTCTGCCTCGAACTGTAGGTAACACTGTATGCATGTCAGCCTCTAGCCCCAGGAAGTATAACAACCTTGTTCATCTCACCCTCCAGAAGACCAGCTTCCTCAACTACAGCCAACTCTCAGTACAGGAGATGAAAAAAGCACAATCATCGAACCAACACACCTCCTAAACCATCTGCTTTTGGTTGGTTTGTTGAAACAACTGAGTTAAAAGTTTTAAATATTTAAGATATTAGTATTAAGCACGATTGAGTCATACCTGAAATCTAATGATGAAACAAATTAGTGTGCCGTGGTTTAGCTCTACAACTTATTTTAACGCAAAAGGCAAAAAATCAAGTATTTTTGCTAGAGAGAACTGTATAAGCTAAAAACAGTTTAAATAATTATCAACTCCATATAAATAGCCATAATCAGATGAAACTTGAGCATAGTTTGGGTTTTGTTTGTTTGTTTTTTTTTCTGTTAAATTACCAAGCCTCTTTACTAAAAAGAATATTTTTTAATTTGGTTTTACTTATATTAAAAATGTCAGAAAAACCAGATGAGTGAAATACTGATAACTGCCAAAGTAGCACAGGGACAGAGACATGGGGGCTCATTATATTAGTCTCCCTACTTCTGTTTATGTTTACAGTGTTCCATAATTAAGTTTTAAAAAAATAAACTGATTTTTTAAGTAGAAGAAATACAATTATTTAAACTATAAGTGAGCTACTTGACAAAAAAGCCAGTTACAAGAGATTTAAGGATTCGATAACATTTTATGACAAGAGCTTACAAATATACCTTGATTGAACAAAATCTGCATTTTTATTTTGTTTCTCTTTGGGGAGAAGAGAAAAAGGTTAAAATAGCTTTGGAAACTATTTTCCTTAAAACACCGTTTTTAAACAGACCACTAACGAAGATTTACCCGTGTAATCTTTGTTCCATAAAAGTTTCCAGAGCATTCGTGTGTTAACAAATGTGCAGTGTGGTGTGAAAACTCAGGGAGCTGGGGTGAAACTCTCTTCAGGATGCCATCAGCTAGCTCTGCAGAATCAATAACGAGCAAACTGCCTAGTGCCAAAGTCCACGAGAGGGACAGATCCCACTACTAGTTCCAACGGCTTATATTATCCAGTCACTCTTAGGGGAAAAAAATGAACATTTTAACAATTTACCCCAAAATTGTCTTTTGCTACCCAAAGTCATATTTGATTTTTATCTTCCTACTTTTTCATATTAGACAGAATACCACATTTTCTTGTGGTAACTAATACAGATGAATTATACAATAACACTGAAATTTTCATATTTAGAGCTAGCAGGTCTTCAATTCCATCTCATTCGAATCAATCCCTTAGCAAATTAGAAACTGAGATCTAGAAGTGATGTGCTTTACTTACAAGAAATGTGAAAGCAAAATAAGCACTGAAAAAATTTGATTATCAAACCAAGGGAAAAAGCAAAATATTGAATGGCTATTTTAATTGAGCATTCAAACTCCATTGCTGTACAGAATTATTTGTAAATATAAAATATGTGTATAACAAGAACATAAGCATACTTATCTTTAAATGAAAATGTCCAGAAAAATAACTGCAAACCTTTAACAGCAGTATCTCTGGTTAGGACAATCGGAGCTGAGAAGACAGTGGTGTTGGGAGTGGGGAGAAAGCTAAACAGGGACAACCAAACATCTTTCTGTGTACGCTTCAAAGTACCATTTATGCCTATTGAAACAACTGAAAAATAATTTTAAACAACTGCGCACACACAAATAATATCCTAAAAGTCAGATGATGTCATGACATGAAAAGAGTTTCAAATTCATCATTCACGTCTTCAACAAATAAGAGTACTAGAGACAGAGAGGAGGATTTCCTGTCACTATGCCTGCCCTCCAGGAACCCACAGTCCAACACGGGAAACAGACAAAATCCCACTCTACAACTACAAACCGTGCTAATGGTTATGAGGGAGAGCACAGATTGCTACGAGAATATAACGAGGAGAACACATTTAGATTTGAGGAATGGGTAGTACTGGAAACAATCTTTCCTAGAATTTGACAGGTGAGGCCTGAATTGGTAGTCTTTATATCTGTAAGCCTTCTTAAGCTCCCAATTATTTTAATTTCTAGATCTACATAAAGAGAGGTCGTGAGAAAATTCAAAACTTCTAAGAAAGTGATAGAAGGTTGAGGATCTGGAAGTCCCGAGGATCATCAGCCAAGACAGTGAAGACTAAAGGAACAATGAATAAACACTTCCAAATAATGAAGCAGGTCTCACAAAAATGGAATGAACTGACTTACTCTCTATAGCTCGAAGACAGGAATAAAACCAAGAAGAAATAGAATGTTACAGGAGAACAGGTGAAGAATGAACAGAACAACAAAGGCATCCAATGGGATGGCTGCTTCACGAGTGGCAGCCCTCAGTCACCGCATGTTGCTGCACAGCTTGAGACCCATAGCATCTGCCTTGGCCATGACTCCAACACTAAGCGGGAAGCAGGGTTCAATTACCCCAGACCTGACCCTCGCCCAAAGGCCCACATTACTATGACATTATTTTAAAATCTGCCCACTCCATGAAATACAATCTGGGGTACAGCTAGCATTTTAGAAGAAAATTGTCCCCTCTGCTGAGGCTATCATTTGCCCTGGTTCTCTGGGGACAATTCCCCAACATGATGTAGAGAAGTGAAGTCCAAGAAAAGCATGGCGGTCCTGCTGAGATGTGAAGGTAAAGATAAAGAGTTCAAGCAGCTGAAGCAGCAGGAATCTTTGTGGGACAGGCGACAGAGAAACAGGAGCTACACAGAAGGGGGTCTCCAGAAGTCTACGTAGGGGATCTAAGAGGACCAGAATGCACAAGGGCAGGGTGAAACTACACAAAGCTTAGCAGAGTGCCTGCTAAGAGGTTGGGAGCAGAAACAGAAGTGACAGCAGGCCTGGGAGAATGCGTAGTCTCCACCCAGACACAGTGGAGAGATCTTGTTAACAGCTTATGAAGGTTAATGTAATGTGTCAGCCTGACTGGGCCCTGGGTCCCCCCACATTTGGCCGAGTATTATTCTGAGTGTGTCTGTGAGGGTGTTCCTGGATGAGATGAACATATGAATTGGTAGACCGAGTGCCCTCCCCAATGTGGGTGGGCCATATCTAGTCAGTTAAGGACCTGAATAGACTAAAAGCACTGGGACTTTTTATTACTCCCACAAGTGAGAGAGAACTACTCCTGCCTGACTGCATTCAGCTGGGGCATAGATATTTATTCCTGCTTTAAACTCAAACTCTTGTGGTTCTCAGGGCTTTGGACTCTACTAGAACTACCCCATCAACTCTCCTGAGTTTCCAATTTGCCAACTGCTGATCTTGGAACTTCTCAGCCTCCATAATTATGTGAGCCAAATCCTTGTAATATACCATATATCTCCTATTTGGTCTATTTTTCTGGAGAACTGTGATTAATACACACCTTAACATTCCTTCACCCCTTTCAAGACTAAGAACCATACCCATGAGTACAGCCAACTCCAGATCAATACTAATAATGTGTAAAACCAAACCCAGATTAAGATTCACAGAAAGTCCCAGTGTGGAAGTCACAGCCCACCATATTCAAGGGGCTGTCACCTCGAGCTTTCCACAGATCTTACATAATAAAGTATAAAACCAAACCTACATAAGTTCAAGGCGACCAATTAGTCCTCTAGAACAAGCACTAATACTCTTAAAAAGAACAAAACATGGTATTCAAATTAAAAACTAGTAAATAAGCAATGAAATGAAGAAATGTGATCCACAGTCCAGGAAAAAAAAGAGTCAATGGAACACCAACCCCAGGATGGACCAGATGTTTGATTTAGCAGACAAAAAGACTTCAAAGCAGCTATTTTATACAAAGGATTAAAAGAAAATATGCTCAAAAACTTTGAGGAACACATACTCTTTAAAGTGTGAACACAGGGTCTCAACAGAAAAATAAAAACTACCAAAAAAAAGAACAAAAAGGAAATTCTGGAAGTGAAAAACAAAAACTAAATGAAAATTTTAATGGATGGATTTCACAGCATATTAAAGATGGCAGGAAAAAAAAATCAGTAAACTTAAAAACAGATCAAGAGAAATTATCCAATCTAAAGGAAAAAGAAAAAGACTAAAGGGAAATGAAGAGACACTCAAAGACCAGCAAAACAATATCAAATGTTCTAAGACGCATACAAATGAAATCAAAAGACAGTGAGAAGGGCAGAAAAATAGTTGTCGAAATCATGGCTACAAATCTCTCAAATTATAACTACACCCAGGCACATCTTAGACAAAAAATTTAAAACCAAAGAGAAAAAGAAAATCTTGAAAGCGGCCGCACAGAAAAAAAGATACTACAGTTGTCCCTCGGTGTCAGCAGCGGATTGGTTGGATACAGGCCCCTCCTCTACATATACTAAAATCCATAGGTGCTCACGTCCATTATACAGAATGGTGCAGAACGATGCATACAGTCGGCCCTATGCGTCCGTGAATTCCCAACCTCAGATCTAAAATACTGTTTTCAATCCGCACTGGTCGACTCCACAGATGTGAAACCAGCAGATATGGAAGGCCGACTGTGTATACACAGAACAACAAAACAGTAATTGTCACTGACACCTCTGAGAAATGATGGAAGCCAGGAAACAGTGGACCACCACCACTAATGTGCTGAATGACAAAAACTATCAATATGGAATTCTATATCCAGTGAAAATAACCTTCAAACACACACACACACACACACACACACACACACACACACACACACACACAGAGGCATTTGCAAGTTTTTTTAAATCTTAAAGAATTCTTTGCCAGCAGACCTGCACTACAAAAAATGTTCTTCAGACAGAGGGGAAATGATACTGACCAGAAACACAAATCTATATGCAGGAATGAAGAATGCCAGAAATGGTAAATAAGTAGGTAAATTTTCATAAATGTTTTCTTTCTCATAATTTAAAGACTGTTTAAAACAAAAATTAATTATAAGTAGGAGTTTAAAATGTGCTTAAAGCAGAAATCATAAAATTGTAAGCTAGAGTTTATAATGTATAATATAACATATGTAGGAGTAAAAACCATAGCAACAGTTGCACAAAGTGGGAGTCAGGTAAACAGATTGATTGTTTATGGTTATTACATTTGAGAAATGGGAGATGGGAAGTGTCACTGACTCTAAATATCTGAAAACAGATATGTACTTCCCTCAAAATATACATTCAGAAGTTTCTGTGATGAACTCACGCACAGTAATTACAAACACACAAAGAAACCTTCCATCACGAGAAATTCAGCAGAAAAACAACAAATTTCATACCCAAGGAACTTGAAATAATAAGACCACCTGAAAAGAACTTCAAAACCTGTATTAAGACATTTAGAAAAATAAATGAAAAGTCTATTTTTAAAGTATGAAAGAAAAAAATAGGTTCAAGAAAGAATCAGGTACTAAAATACATACATACATACATACATTTCTGTTCATGACTAGCTCACAAATGCAAAACCCTCCACATGGGCACCTTCCGTTGTAAGTATGAACATCTTTTCTTTTTATTAACAACGCTGTTTAATGTGTGCTCCCATCTTATTCAAAATAAGCTACATTAGACCAGTCCAAAATTAACTAGCTAAAACAATGTATAGCATAATAAAATAAAATTAAAAAGACAGTCCAACTCTAACACATTTTCGAGTTGGAGAGAACAAAGCAACTTAAGAAAAAGTAGTCATAGTGTATTTTTCACCACTCTCCTACAATCTGCACCTGCTCAGTCATTAAAATTCCTAAATTGCTAAAATAAGTTCCAAGAATTTATATCATTTTCTTAAATTTAGATTCACTTTTAATAAATGCTTGATAAAAATTACCACTGTCAGCTTGCGCCAAGCCTAAAAGAACAATAACCTCCATTATTTAGAGACAAGAAGCTCAAAAAACGTTATAAATGGCACGTAATGTGGTAAAATTTGGGGAAATGCCTCCCAACTTGGATCCCAAATTTGGATCATCAAGCTAACCCTGAAAAGTTACAAACTACATTATGAATTCTTAAGGTAACTGAAAATAGTTACATCTAAAAGTTATTATTTCAAAAGCAACCTTCCCACTCCTGCAAATAATTTACAGGAGTGCAAGTTGAAAAATAACTCCCCCCCCAAAAAAAAAATCCACTGAAACATACAGATTTGGAAAAACCTACCATATTTGGAAAAAGGTTGTGATTATGATCAAGGATCTTGGGATGAGGAGATTATCCAGGTGGGCTTTCCATGGCATCACAAGTGTCCTTACGAGAGAGGGAGATCCGACACAGACAGAAGACAGGCGAGGCGATACAACCGTGAAGGAAGAGATGAGAGATACAGCCACGTCTCAAGGAAGGTCGGCAGCCACGAGAAACTACAAGAGGCAAGAACAGACGGCCTCCCAGAGAACCCTGAGGAAGCGCTTCCCTAGCCCTGCGCACACTTCGGATTTCGGCTGAGTGGACTGATTTCGGACTCTGGCCTCCAAAACTGAGAGAGAATACATTTCTGTTGTTTTAATCACTAAGTCTGTGGAGTTTTGCCACAGAAGCCACAGGAAACTAATACAAGAAGGTACAAAAGACACTTTTAAATCTTCTTAATATATGAACATTCTACAGATGTTCCCTGTAAAAAAAACTCCAACCTGTATTTGTATTCTTGGATGGTGCAGAAAACTGTGTTTAATTTATGTCAGCATCTCGTTGGGAATGATTTGCAGTCTCACTGCTTTCTGGTGAGCTTCAAGCTCTACAAGGACACGACTATGGAAGACGTGTAGTTTCAAATCCCCATCTACTCGCATGCTCAGTGAACCTAATACTGAGCTATCCAATAGTGAACAGTTCAAGAAAGTTCTCGTATATTCTGCCAAGGTTAACATGAGAGCACAAACTATATGTCCGCTTTTCACTACTTTATTCCTAACATTTGGTACACATTATTTGCCCAATAAAGCTACCTCTGCACTTCCTGTAAAGATTCTGGACTACCAAATGTTGCATGTTCTCCACATCACTCTTCCCGCTTCTGTACCCTGAAGCTTGATAGTGAACCTGCAGGTCTCTATCCACAATACACATAGCGGGTTAACAGCAATCACGCCCTTATCAAAACCAAGGCAAACCCAACATGCTGAAAGGGAAGAAGAGTCTGCTATGTCCTGCAAAGTTGTTTCACCAGGTAAAGCCACGTATTTCAACATCTATGCGCAAGCCAGACTTGGCTCCAACATTACCAACTGCTGTTAGGTTTAAAATTCCCATACTCCTTCTACTAAGGGCTACTGCCCCTCTCAACCCACAAAGCTGTTGGAATATAGGTGACATAAACTACCTAGCAGATGATTTGCATCATCAATTTTAGATCTGCTTCCATTTACTTCAGGGCAAGGTCCTGCGGCTGCGCTAGCGCCTGACAGAGGCTGGTCCCTCTGGGGTTAAGAGAGAAAGGGCAGTCACTCCTCCTGTCTCCAGCTGTGCTCTGCACCTAACATCTTCCTTCCTCTGACTTGTGCGTCATACTTAGAATCTGTCTTGTTATGGTTTTAGGATTTATTCTTTAAAAAAAAAATGTTAAGAACATTATCATAATTTGTTTTGAAGTCTTCTCGACTAGCTTGCAACTTCCTTACAAAGACTAAGTCTTATTCACTGTGGCCTGGCCAAAGTGAAAAGCACAGTGTCCCACAAACATGTATTTAACTGAAGTCATCAAGATGGCACCAGGTACCTTAAAAACACTACGTAAAAACAAAAGTACGTAAATTATTTGGCTTGTTCTGCTATTGGTAGTTATGATTGGCAGGTAACTTTTACTGAATCCTTGTTTGATAATTCAAGATTTACAAAGCTAGATTTCTATCTTATCTTTATGTCCCAGTTTACTTCTAAATGGGGATAACAAGCTCTCACGTTTTAGGACTACTGTGCAAAAAAATTTAACACCAATACCTGGCAGAGACATGACTTACAATGCCACCTAATATTTTTGCAGTACTTTTTTGGTTCGTGAAACAATTTCAAGTATAATTCATTTCATGCTCTCTGAACCCTAGGAAGCCAGGTAGGTAGGTATAACTGCACCTTCACATGTGAGGCAGCTGAGGCATAGACTACCTAAAGCAGTGGTTCCCACACCACTGACAGCTGCATCGAAATCACCCTCAAGGGCTTGTTAAAAATTCAGGCTCAGAATCATAACCGTCAGAACCTCCAGAGGGTAGGGCTTAAACCTATATTTTGAACGAAGGCCCCAGGCAATATTGACACACAGCCAAATTTAGGAACTTAGAAGAATTCAGAACCCAAGAAGCCCGATGGTATTTATTAGACTATTTATCTAGTGAACTATGGGTTGCTCCTCTAAAAAACTGAGGTTGCCTGTGACTGTGTACCTCAGTGTTTCTACGAACGCAGAATTCGGCAAAGATAGAACGCCTCTTATGTGGCTTGTGCTTTTTGAGGAGACAAATAATCAGTAACCCAATAGGGCTGGTTAGTTTTATGTTTCTAATTAACTTCAAAACTTGTCTTTTGATATACTTTACTTGGCATTTGAACCTATCACTTGCCAAAATAATTTACTATCTTTCTGTATTAATTATATAATTTTTGCTAAGCAAAAACATTAAGTAAAAAGATTCCCCCAGAAGTATACTAAGAGAATGTAAAAGCTTCCATGTGTACTATTTGTGGCGGAGACAGCCACTCCCTTTTCCTTCACAGTAACTGTGGTCAAGCACATGACTGCCCAGCTAGGTTATACTTCCCAGCCTCCCTTGCAGCTGGATAAGGTCATGTGACTAGGTTCTCAGGAACAGAATGTGGGATAAAAAAGTGTGGCATGCCACTACGGGACCTTAAGACATGGAATGAACACTTCTGTCTCTCCACCTTCCCGTGAGCCAGGGCAGGGACAACACAGATGAAGATCACACCCCAGGGTATGGTGGAACTAGACAGAAAAAAAATGTGTCTATGAATGACCAACTGAGACGGTCTCTTTCTCTCATTCTCACTTTCTCTCTCTCATTCTCACTGTGTGTGACAGACACACACACACACACACACCCCAACCTAGCCATCCACCTTGCGATGATGCTCTTGGAGCCACTGATGGCTCTGAGTCAGAGCAGTGTAACTGTGTGCCTGACACACTACCATGAAGCTAGAACTGATTCTCTCTCACACGTACGTCAGCTGAAGACATTTCTAATGGGCTGACGGTATCTGGTAATAAAAACTGGGGCCCTGAAAAGATCATTTATGAAATCCCTCAAGTTCATAGGCAAGGACACAAGTCTAGGGAGACTTAAAAATATGGCAGGTAGTCAGAACACTGGATTCCAGGACTCCTAACTTCCCAATTCACTTTTCCTTCAACAGTATGCTACACACTAGACTCTAAAATTGTAGAGAAGAGAACGACATTTTAAAAAGAAAAACCTTTGGATTAATTTCATTCACTGATTCAACAAATAATCCAGCCCAGCATCTGTCAGTTGCCAAGCAATACTGTCTTCAAGTGAATGGCAGATTATGAGGTCCTCAGTTTCCCGGCTGTACCATGCCTGTAACTCTGCTAAGCCTGGACAAATTACACAGAAAACAAGTGCAGAGAGGCTAACACGACCGTGAAGGACCCAGAATGACTCCAATTAAAATGCGGGAGTTTTCTTTATAGGAGGTAATATATTGGAAACTTCCCTTCCGCTCCTCCCACCACTGCCCTCTAATAACCCGCATCCCAAAAAAGTGTTTCTCATATGAACCCAGCCCAAAGCAAAGCGGGCAGCCAACAAATCCAGCTAATGGTGTTTGTTCCTCCTAGGCCTCTCCTTCCCAGAGAACGGGGCACCAGTGGCCCTACCTTCTGGCCTCCCACTCCACTGCCCAGGCCGCAGAAGTAGGAGACAGAGGCACAGGAACAGGCCCTGCTCCCAGGAGAGACAGGAACACCTTTCCTGCGGCACACGCGGGACCCTGCTGAGTTGTAGGTTAACAAGCTGAAGAACATGAAGCGTGTTTGCTAACACAATAGTCCTTGCCTCATCCGTGGTTTCGCTTTCTACGGTTTCAGTTTACCCATGGTCAACCACAGTCCAAAAATATTAAATAGACAATTACAGAAATAATTCATAC
>NW_011888895.1:280829-297259 GCF_000151845.1 Pteropus vampyrus
TGAAGCCCCTGTGTTTGTCCGCCGTTCATTAAACAGCTGTAGATAACCTCGGCATTTTATGTGCAAATATGGAAGAAAAACTGCATTGTACCTGGTTTGCAAAACATTTAAAAGTAAACATTCTACATCTTCTGAAATAACATACCTTCTTGAAGCAGGAAAAAGGCTTATAAATTCTGACATCTCCTCTCGCACGGGCACACTTCTCTAACGAGTAACTCGGACTCCCCCCAGGTTAACAGTGAGTAGAGAAGGGGGTCAAGGCTTCATCTGCAGACTACAGATGTATGCACTCCCACAAACAAAAGTTTATTTATTAAACTTCAGTAAAAACTTGCCCAGAGATGATCTCTTTCAAAGTATGCCCTCCTAAGAACAGAGTGGAGTTTCTGACACTGGTTTGTAACCTCACGCGGAAGCAGGAGTGAGGAACGAACAGCGCTGTCACCTGCTATTGGTAAATGGTGAATCTTTGCTGCTGGGTCACTTAAGGAGAGTAGTATATGTTATGTCCAAGGCATCCTGGATACCAGAGAAAAAAAAAAAACAGACCCTGCCCATAGCTGCTCAATCTAGCAGAGGCCGTAAATACAAATAATAATTTCATAAATGTCATACAGAATAAAGCTGTACACAATCTGAACACAAAAGGAACTAATAACAGAAGACGAAGCTACTCTTTCTACCCATTCCTGCCTCCTTCCAGGCAGGCAACGAAAGACTAAAGATGACATCTGAGATGAGTAAGGTTATAGAAGACTTCCACACCAACCCACCTCCTAGAGTTAATATTTAAGCATTCTTATATTGGTTCCATCAGGGGCACATTTGTCTGCTTTGTTCCCCAAGTGTCTCCAGCATCTAAATCGGGGCCTGTCACATAACAGGCCCACAACATTTGTTATATTTAATTTTAACTGTAGTTATGACCTTGGGCAATTCACTCAGCATATACAAAAGATGAATAATGGCTTACAGAGTTGCTCCGAAAATTAAATAAGATACTATGTGATAGTATTTGGAAAATGATAATACGCGATAAAAAGTTTGAGTGGTGTTATTATCCAGGAGGAAGGAAAGTGTAATATTTGTTTATTCGAGCACCTACTCTATGCCAGGCTCTGTGCTCTATAGAAAATACTATAAAAGCTCAATGTACTCCGAAGGAAATCTGAGAGGAAAGGAGCGGAAGAGCATTAACACATACAGAGAAACCTAAGCTACTTAGAAGAGCTCTGGAGTGGAGCGAATACGGCAGGGCTGCAGAGAGAGAGACTGGAAAGGTAAGCTGGAGTCCGACTATAGAGAAAACTGGAATACTTTAATATATTTGGTCTTCATTCCGTGGACATGAGAATCATGGACTAGCGCGATCAGGGTGGGAGCAGAGAGGAGGAGGGAATAAGGCTGACAGTACAAAGAAATAAGAGAAACTGATTTGTGAGGGAGTATAACAGCTTTAGTAAGTACACATTCGCCACAGTAGGTGATCAATGCATTTACCCGTTTTCTCACAAAACTCTACTGAAACAAAACCCACGTGAAATCAGTAAAGAAGTCAAAATAGTAACACAAGAAAGAAGACAGTGACAGACAAACAAGTGTTTAGATAATGGAAAGAAGACTGACAGTAGCAGACTCAGGAGAATGAAGGAAGCCACAGAATAAATGTCTACACTTGGAGATACCAAGGAAACTAGCTAACGTGCTCCATAACCTGGAAGGGCTCAGAACAAAAACACATTCTCTGGCTCTGTCCACTGAGAGCCTGGGAACATCCACACCCTAACAGCAATAGACACATGTAATGCTCAGATCTTGTTTTCTAAATACCATTCTCCATGAAAAAGAACCAGAGCTCTAGGCAAAAAGTTCTTACACTTGACACCGAATGCAAGATCCATAAAAGAAAAATTTAATAAATTGGACTTCGTCAAAATTCAGAACTTTTGCTCTGAAAAGGGCTGTTAAGATGAAAAGATAAGCTACGAACTGAGAAAAAGTATCTGCAAACCACATACCCAACAAAGGCCTTGTATCTAGAATATATAAAGAAGCCTCATAACAGTAAAAAAAAAAAAAAAAAAAAAAAAGTCCAATCAGAAAATAGTCAAGACATGGACAGATATTTCACTAAAAAGGATACAGATGGCAAAGAAGCACTTGAAAATACATTTGACATCGTTAGATATTAAGGAAATGCAAATTAAAACCACCATAAGATATCACTATACCAATTAGGACAACTAAATAAAAAAACAGTGACACCACTAAATGGTGGGATGCTGAGAAACTGGATCCACATACATCGCTGATGAGAACATAAAGTGGCACAGACTCTCTGGACAATAGTCCGGCGGTTGCTTACAAAATAAAACATGCGCTTACCATATGACCCAGTAATCACTCTTAGGCATCGACCCCAGAAAATGGAAAACTTAATATTTACACGAAAACCAATACTCAAATGTTCAAAGCAGTTTTATTCATAATATTACACAAAATAATGGAAACAAACTAAATGTCCTTCGATGGGTGAATAGCTGAACAAACTTGGTACATCCATACAGTGGAATGTTACTCAGCAATAAAAAGAAACTACTGGTACACACATCATCAAATGCACACCTCAAGGACATTAGATTTAGTGAAAAAAGTTGATCTCAAAAGGTTACATAATGTATGTAACCATTCACACAACATATTGAAACGACAAAACTACAGACATGGAGACTAAAGATCACAAGAGGGAGGGTGCTGAGAATACAAAGAGGTAGCAAAGGAGAGTTCTTTCAAAGTGAGGACACAGCTCTGCTATCTTGATTGTGGGGGAAGGTACACAAATCTATACAAGATAAAGTTACAAAGAACAATACACACACACACACACACACACACACACACACACACACACACAAAATGCAGGTTTAAGAAACAATAAAAGCTGAATAAGGTCTGTAGTCTAGTTAATACCAGATATGCCGATTTCCTGATTTTGATATTGTACCAGGGCTATGATAAAACTTCACCAATGGGGGAAGTTGGGTAAAGGGAATACATGGGACGTTATACTATTTTTGCAACTTCCTGTGAGTCCACAATTATTTCAAAATAAAGGATTAAAAGAAAAGGGGGGAGGAATTCAGGGTGCCTTAGAAAAATGGCCGATTCCAATTCCAGAGCTAGACAGAAGTAGTTCAAGATAAGCATGGAAAGTTTTGTAAAAATGATGAAAACATGCCAAAAGGACACAGAAGTCAACCTGAAGGGACTTCCACTGGAAAAATGTGGGACAACCGGATCATCGAAATAAATAATTACGGCAATGGATTATAACCCATTACATAAAACAGAAAACTGGGTACCCACAGTGATATAAAATAAGTGAATAAATTAAGTCTGATTACTAATGGTACATTTACATAGTCTCAAAGTACCTGTACACTAAACACTTATAAATTACAAAGGTGGGGAAGAGTAACTAAAATGGAGAAGCCTAAAGGTATCACAGTAATCAAAGTGAGTATCAGTAATGGGACATACTGAAATCATGCCAACTGTAGCAGGCACAGTAACGTGGCCCCAAAGATGTCCACATCTTAATCCTTAGAATATGTGAATGTGCTACTTTACATGGCAAGGGGAATTAAGGTTGTAGAAGAAATGAAATTTGCTAACCAGATGACATTAAAATAGAGAGATTATCCTGGTTTATCCTCGTGGGCCCAATGTAATCACAAGGGTCCTTAAAAATGAAAGACAGAGCAAGAGGGAGAGAGAGAGATGGCAGCGTGAGATGGCCCAGGCCCAAAGCTGCTGGCTTTGAAAATAGAGGGAGGGAGCCATAAGCCAGGAATGAGTGGCCTCTAGAAGCTGGAACAGGCAAGGAAAGACATTCTTTTTTAGAATCTCCAAAAAAAAATGCAGCCCTGCTGACACCTTGACTTGTGCCCAGTTGAAATCCATTTCAGACTTGTGAACTGTAAATTAATAAATTTGCATTTTTAAAAGCCACTAAATTTGTTACAGCAGAACAACAATTATACAGCACCTAACAGAATGCAGGGAGAAAAATATAGCATCACTTCTATGATGCTCCTGCAAGACGCCTTACAACTGACACGAAGAAACGTTATACAAACTCACAATAAAGGCGACTCTAAAATAACTGACTTGTATTCTTCAAAAGTACTGATGTCATAAAAGGAAGAACAGTTGAGGAACTGTTCTAGATCAAAAATGTTGAAAACACATGAGGACAAAATGTGTGATCCCAGATTGTATCCTTTTCCTAAAAAAAACTATACTGGATCAGCTGCCAAAACCTGAATGGAGTCTTAAGGATCAGACAGCTGTAATATTGCATCGGTGTTACATTCTGGTCTTTGGTGGTTGTATTGCTTTTATCAAAGAGAATGTCCCTGTCTGTAGGAATTATGCACTACACAGGGGTCACCAACACCTGGGTTACAAATCGGTACTGGTCCATGGCCTGTTAGGAACCGGGCAGCACAGCAGCAGGTGAGCGGCGGGCGAGCGAGCGATGCTTCGTCTGTATCTGCAGCCACTGCCCAGCACCAGCATCACCGCCTCAGCGCCGCCTCGGATCATCAGGCATTAGATGCTCGTAGGAGCACCGGTCCCTAGCGCCACAAAGGTTGCAAAAAAAGAAGAGAAAATCTTGTCAACAACTTTCTCTCAAAGGGTTCAGGAAATAAGTTATTTGTAATATACTGCAACTTTTCTGAGTTCATTTCAATAAATGAGTAATAAAGGCAGTAAGACCCCCCAAATTGCAGCCCAAACCCCATTCAGTATGGCAACTGCCACGTCCCCGAAGAGCCCAAAGGCATATTCTCTGGGGAAAATGAACAGAGGCTCTCCACAGCAGAGAGCAGGTTTGAGGCACAAGACGAAAACCAGAGCACAGGCAACTGTGGGCTCCAGGCCCCTTCCCCAGTCCCGCCCGCAGAGCAGCAGCAGCGGGACTGCGCACTCCCTCTCTCCCCCCCCTCCCCGGAGCTTACAGTTCCCATCAGGAAACGCCAAGAGCCTGAGAACAGAAGCCCTAGGGATACTCGCATTTCTGGGTCCTTCCCTCACTGCACTAAGCCTTCCGTGAACAAGCCTCGCCCTCACAAGGAGCTGCCACCAGCTTTATCGTGCCTTACCCTTAAATACAAGCCACCAGCCCAGGGACTGCCAAATAGCTGAGGAAAGCTGCCGACCAAGACAAATCAAAACAAGCAGAAAAACAGGAATCCAGAGGAAACTGAGACAATGCCACGAAGGAAGAAAAAAAAAGTGTTTAGCTGTAACACGACGTGCTGCTGAAAGATGTAAGAGAACGTATGTTTCCGTGAGGCAGAAACAAAAATACTAGTGCGGAAAAAAAGGAGCAGAGAACAAAAAGATACCCTAATGGAAGATAAAAGTTAAAACCATCTCCCGGAAAGGTCAAAAAAATACACAGAAAATAAACAAGATAACAAAATTACATGTCGCCTGAGAAGACCAAAGAAAAGAAATTATCAAGGAAGTTATACAAGAAAATCTTCGAAATCTAAAAACTGTGCATCTCCAACGCAAGGAAAACACCTACATCAAGGCAACCGCTACAAAACTTCAAAACACCAGATGTAAAGAACAGAAGCTTAAATCTTCCAGGGGGTGGAAAGTGGGGGAAATGTCACATAAAAAGGACCAAAACCTACTAATAAATTCATGGATTGGTGCAGTATTTAATGACTGCTAACACTGCAGAGTCAGCAGGTATTTTCTGCCTCCTGTAGGAAATACAACATTGTCCCAAATCACCACCACTCATGCCCCTTTCCAAAAAAAAAAAAACAGAAAAAAAAAGAAATGGAATTTTATCAAGCCTCTAGATATATTACCAACTACCAAGAAATACAAGGGACAGGAGAACATGTCAATGACACCACAGAGGTTCATTCAACCACCTCCAGGCTATAGGAAACAACAGAGATGACAGTTTCTTTGACAAATAAAGTCAAAGGGGAAAAAGATACAGAGGGACAACTAATAAATTAAGAGAGACTTAAGAGGTCAATAAATGATAATTTATGGACCTTACTTATATCCTAATTTGAATAAACTGTTTAAAAAATAGTTATGAGGCACTTTGAACTTAATGAATACTTATAAAAAATTGTCAATCTTTTAAAGGTATGATAATGGTATTGGGGTTATAGTTTAGAAACTGGTCCTTATCTTTTAGAAATACATACTGAAATATTCACAAGTGAAATTATGTACCTGAGTTTGCTTGCCAAACTTCAAAGGAAGAGGAGTAAACAGGAAAACAAATTTTGTTAAAGTGGCCATAAGCTGATAAATGTTGAAGTTGGATGATGAGTACATGGGCGTTCATTATGCTCTCTAACTTTTCCATATTTGGAGTATTTTCAATGAAATCCAAAATACAAACTATATCTGCTATATGAAGCTGAAAGACCATGTAGCAATACATTCGGAGTTTTCAGTAAAAAATATATTCAAACTGCTATTCTGTACTCAATCAAAACTTTTAATCGTGAGAGAAAGCAGATTAAAGATATTTCCAGACAATGTCTCAAAAATTAAAACTCTGATGCACCCTTTCTCAGGAAGTACTAAAAATTATGCTCCGGGAAAACGAAAGATAAAAACAGGAAATAAAAAGGTCAGAGAACCAGGAAACAGGAGAGCCAAATCTGCTGGAGATTGCGGAAGGCATCCTATTAGGCCTGGAGAGGAATTTCACAGAGCAGCAGTCTGATGGAGGGTCCCCTAAGAAAGTTCTCAAGGGGGAGGAGGGGCGCAGGACAACTAATTGCCTGATATGTTTGTGCAGAAAACTACACTAAGAGGCTAACGGAAGGTATGGGAGAACTCAGTCTCAGGTACCTAGAAAGCAAACGGAAATACAAGACATTTGTTAATTCTGGGAAAAACAAAATTACATAAGGAAAATATAATCATAGTAGATTTTAGCTCCATGGTGAACAATACTTACATAGCCATAATTAAACATTGAAAATGTTTAACAAAAAAAATTATAACTACAATTGATAGAAAAAGTGTAAGGCAGGTGGTTTCAAGTTAAATACTCTACCTCAACAGAAGGTCAACAGATAATGTCTTAAATTTTAAGTCAAATACAAAAATAAAGTTAGGGTTACCTAGTGAGCCTCCAATCTCCCCCTTCTTCCTTTGTAACAAAAGCTAATTTTGTTCAGGGCCCATTTGCACGCTCACCCCATTTACTGCTCAGGAAAAAGCATGCCCAGTTCCAGGAGTGTGCCTATCTGGTAGAAATGTAATCCCATTTCCCTTTCTAGTGAGTGTTTCAGAAACAGACGTAAAACCCAGGAGATAAATCTGCCAAAGAGTTTCTCGGCAAAATTTCTACATTCTTATATAGTTACAAGAAAAGTTATTTTCTTTTTCTGGACAGTGTTGAATCTGAGGATGGTACTGGGGTTGTAGGAGCCAATGACTTAAAGGGGGAGATGGAAAAACTGGGGCACTGAAGACATGAGAATGCCACCAAATCCATTAGCCCTAGAGCCCATCCCATCCCTGGACTTCCAACTGTGAGCTAAATTCTCTTATTTGAAACCAGCTTGGGTCAGGGTCTCAATACTTGCATTCAAAAGCATCCTAACTGATGTCATAAGCATATTTCTTAGAAAGAGAGGAAAAAGAAACTGCCAGCCGTTGAGGTAAAAGTGATTACCTATGGGGCAGAGCTTGCCGGCTAGTGGGCATGGCACACAGTGTCCTGTTCTGGATGTGCCAAGATCCCCTGAAGACCTAAGGACACCTAAACAGCCTCCTCTTTTTTTGTCCTTAGACCCTGAGGTTTAAAAGTTTGAGCAAGGCTAGGAGCAGTGAGGGTATACCTGGGGACAGCTTTTTTCATTATAAGCCTTTCAGTAGTTTTCAATTCTGATTATATGCATGTCAAAACTAAATTAATTCTTAAAAAATTATTGCAGTAAGCAAGAGAGACTAAAGATCCGATCTGTAGAGAGGTCATTAGGAATAACACAAAGAAAGAGTTTAATTGAAGACTACTTCAGAAATAAAACTTAAGAGGGCTGGGTAACAGAGTAGATTTGCAAGTGACAGGAGAGGAACAGTTACAAGGAATCAAAGACTACATAGATGTTTCTTCTCTGGGGGAAATTACTCAATCACAAAAGTGAACACAAAATTACTTTCTGCTGTGCATTACACTGGTTGGATTACACTAGCTGCTATTACCAAACGCTTCAAGTTTTACAAGTTTTATTTGGGAAGCTGAGATACGGTTATACCGAAAACCCCTCATTCAGCCATGTGTTAAGTGCTAAGCAAGATTCTAGGCCTGGACACACAATGCTCAAAATATACATGGTTCCTGCTCTCTTGAAATTAGTATTTGCTAAAACATATTCCACAGACATAATACAGAATAAGAGAGTTGAGCCTGGTTTGAATCCTATCTTACCAACTAGTAGAAAAAATTACTTCACCTCTGAGCCTAAATATTTCATCAATTAGATGAAAATAATCTTACTAGGTTGTGGTAAGTGTGTGTTTATTATTAAAGTGTTCAAGGCAAGCTTAATAAAGATTGGCCTTACTAAGTTAACACGTGAAGAGGGGGTTTCTTACAATGTGCTAACGTGCATTGTGAAACTTTAAGAAGGTAATTTTCTCCAAGTTTCTTTCCTTCATACTATACCGTCCGTCCGTCTCAAGCAGTGGTCTGCAGGGCACATTTATGGCAAAGAGACGCTCCCTACTGGTTATCTTGCTTCTAATCCACCAAGACTGATTTTTATTACTGTACCCTCATCCCATCAGCCTCTTATTTTTTTTTTACCACTATTTAGCATTCACTCTACAAACACTTATAATCAGAGCTATAAGACTATAATGCCTCGTCTCCCCTGCTAGGACCTGGCCATCTTAGAAACAGAGGGAATATCTTTTAGACTGACTGCTCAAGTACCTGGAAAAACAAAGTATGGTAACACCAAAAACGCCTTTTCAAAGCAACAATGCATGCATGTTAACCTCATTCTTTCATTCAGCAAACAATCAGGGAGTTTTATATGTGCCAGGGCCCCAGGACAGCGCAGTGAGCAAGAGAGATGGAACCTCTGCTCTCAAGCAGCTTAAAGAAAGATGAACACATGAGCACATGAGCACATGAACACATGAACACACACACACACACACAACAGCTGTAACATTCAGATAGAACAAGTGTGAAGCGGTAAGAAAAAGTTCAGGGTGTTTGGAAACCTAACCTAGACTGGAGGGAGGGGGTGTCAAAAGTCGAGGAAGGCGTCCCTGAATGCATGACATCTAAATGGAAACGGAAAAGATGGGCAGGAGTTAGCAGGACAGAGTCCTCAGCATATCACTTACTCTTAACACTATAAGTGGCAGGTACATATTATCCCCATTACATAGACAGGGAAAAGGAGGCTCAGAGAAGTTTATGTAACTGGGAAAAGGCAGGGCTAGGATTCAAAGCCAGATAGCTAGATCAGACTCCACAAAATGCATTCTTCGCCACCACACAATATCGTCTGTGATGGACAAACCCCCTAAGGTGGCTCTCTTGACATGGCCTCCTGCTGTTCATGCCCTTCTGCTGACCTTCTGCCCTTGACCCAGGACCTGTGAATTGCTTTACACCAAAAGAATCCAGGAAAGGTGATATCGTTTCCACAGATATGATACAGATCATACATCTGTCTTGAGAAGAGACTATCTCCTTCACTGTCTTTGAGAAAGTAAGTGGCCATGCTGGAAAGGACTAGACACCAAGGAACTGAAGGCAGACACCTGCCAACAGGCAGAAGAAACTGAGACCTCAGTCCAGTAATGCACAGGAACTGAATTCTGCCAATATGAGCTCAGATCTTTCCCCAGTCAAGCCTCAGATGAGACAACGGCCCAGCCAACATGTTGACTACACCCCACTGAAGACCCGAAAGCAGAGGACCCAGCTAGCTGTGCCCACAAATCCTACCCACGGAAACTGTGAGATTGTAAATGTATTTTGAGCGAGACTATTATGTGTCAAGAAACACCACACTGTTGCTTAATCGAGTTCTTCCACCCTGTAATGGTGCTTTGTTTGAATACTAATTTTCAATTACTCTTAACACACATCAAGCCAACTTCAGGTAGCAGTCACAATTTTTTTTTTTAAGGCAAAATTCATATACCAAGATGTCAACATTAACCACAATCTGACCCTGCATTTTATAGCAGCCATTTTAACACTGTCTGATAATTCCTTTATTTCCGTCATTTGTCTGTTTTGATTTTTTCAGTTGTCTTCAAATTTACTTTTCTTCTGTGAATGACATCCAGTGTATTTTTCATCTCAGTTTTCATCACTAAAAGTTTTATTTAGGTTTTTTATACCTTCTATATCTCTGCCTAACTTTTGAACATACGGAATACAGTGATAACTTAATGTCCTTGCCTGTTAATTCTAACATGTCAGTTATGGGCTGGTTTCTACTGACTGACATCCGAATTATAAGTCACAATAACCTGCTTCTTCACATATTTAGTAATTTCTGATTGGGGGCTGTACGTTTTACATTGTTGTGTGATGCGTTTTGTTATATTTCTTTAAAGAGTGCTGGACTTCATGATGGCAGGCAACACATTACTTTCAGATGACTGCTCATTTCAGGGCATATTTTTAAGGTTTTACCAAAGTTAGAGTAACCTTTTCTTTGGTTTATTAGCCCTACTACTCAGATATGACTCTTCTGGAGTCTCAATGAACACAGCACATAACGAGATCTTTCTACTCTGCCTATAAAATACTCAAATATTTCCAGCCCTGTGTGAGAGCTGAGAATCGTCTGCTTACAGCTTCCCAGTGGATTCCTTACCCCAGAAACTGTTCCTTTATGAAACTGTATCTATACACGCACAGCAGATTGGGATTCAGTCATTTAAGGAGATCACTAAGAAGATGTAGAGAATTTTTTTTCTGCACAGCTCTTCTCTCCAGAACTCTGCTTCCCAAAGTGACACTGTCTTGGCCTCCCCTAACTCCAATCTTTGTTTCCTCAACTCAGTGAGGCCACATGGCTCTACCTGGGATCCCCCTCACTGCACTGAGATCTGAAAACTGCTTCCAGGCGGAAAGCTGGGCCATCGCAGGGCTCGAGATCACAGTTCTGCACTACCCACTGTTCGATGTCTGAAAACAGTTCTTCCACATATTTTGTCCACTTTGCTGTTTATAGTGGACGGTAAATGCAGAATGTTACTGCCTCATAGTCAAAGGCAGAAGTCATGACTCGACACTGATTTTAAAGGAGATGATATATAAGACAGAACTTCTAAACACACACACGATCACATCATGCCATCTTTATTTGTAGCATGGCGTTTATCGCTCTTTTTCACTGTTATTTGCTTTGTTGCTTATTCTACATTTCACGACAGAAGAAAAGCTCTGTGAGTGCGGGGATCTTGTCACTCTCGCCACTCTCGCATCCCAAGGCCTGGAACAGATCCTGGCCTAGAGCGGGTACTCAGATCAGCAGATTCACTAAACCAGTAAGCAAACTGTTTCATAAGTACTTCACTTAATATGTACTGTGAGCTCTTTTCATTAGTAAGTTCTGATCTACATACAGGTAATGCTGACCCTAGAGAGTTCCTTACAATTGTCTATTATCTTAATTAGCAGCACATAAGTAAAGGTTCTTAGCTGCAAACAAAAGAAACTAACTGGCTTTGTTGAAACTGAAAAGGAAGTTATTAAAGTATATTAGACAACTCAGAGAAAACCCCAGGAGGGCCAAGCTGGAAGGCTACATAATCAAGGACAGCCAAAATTCAAACCACAGATCTGGTCCAGTGGAGACAACACAGGACTCAGTCACTGCAACTTGTGCAGCTACCGCTGACACCAGGAACCAAATGCTACAGCTGGATCTGTCACTGCCCATCTCTGAAAAACAGATGCAGCTTCGATCCCCTGCACTGCAGGACACAGATTATTCTACATGTGCCTGCTTCTGCACATCACTGGCTTCTGAGCCAGCGCAGTGAAGCCCCAGGCCACGTAACTGCATCCCAACTCCAAAAGACGCAGAGAAAGTGGGCAATTGGCTTTCATGATGGAAGATTTCTACCTCCCACCAAGATTCTTAAGGTAAGGAATTCCCCAAACGTAGAAAGCTGTCAGATGTCCTTGTTTATTATCCAAAAGACCAGTAGCACAAGACATCAATCCTAGCATACAGAACTTTTATCTATTTCTTCAATTGATAAGTTATAGAAGTTAAGTTTTTCTCTTTTCTCTCTAAATACCTAACTTGTGGACAATTTAGTGTTCACTGGGATTTTTAGTACCTGGAGGCAGCAAATGCAATCTACTATGATTCACCTTAAGCAAATTTACTTCCCTGCACCTCGGTCTTCTAACTTATATAACTTATACCAACCACCTTGTAGTTGCTGAGAATATTAAAATAACTAATAATATGTACGGGGTCTGGCCCACAGCAGGGAATCAATTAATAGTAGCTACTGTTATTATTATTAAATGTAGCTTATTTTTTAAAGAGGAAAAACATACTAATTTACGTGAACATCTTTTTTAGAAGTATGTCAACAGACTGAAGATCAGTGTTTCTATTTTACCTAAGGTATTATATTATCTCCCTTATCAGAGATTAAGCAACAAGTAGCTTAAAGTAGTCTAACATGTTGCCACCAAAACTAAGTTCAAGAAATAAATGGGTGGGTGGGTAGGTTGGTGGATGGATGAATGAATGGATGGATGGATGGATGGGCGGACGGACGAACAGTGGATGGATGGATGGATGGATGGATGGATGGGCGGACGGACAGAACGCTCACCCTGACGACAGCCAGGTTTCCTTCACCTATCTCTCCAATGAGTCCTGACTATATTTAAAAACTTCGTGAGGGCAGGGACCATGCATGTCCACGCAACTCACTACTGCGCTCCAAGAGCCTAGCATGGGGCCATGCAGAGAAGCCTTCCATAAAACTTGCATATTTGCTTTTCTAAATATTTATTACAGAAACTAGTCACCAAGAAAAGTTCCGAAGTATTTTAAAACAAATCCCTTATAAGCTTTTAAAAAGTTCATGCTCCTGACAAGATCAACAGCTTTAACAATTTCTAACTACAAGAATCATTCTTTTGAAAATCCATCCAATGAGCTTTTCCTATCATTCTTCTTGTTCTGTCATCCAAACCTGAAGCAGAAGTTAAAGCCAGAAAGCATCCAAACAAACCACTTTCCTCATTTTTCTGCTTCTCCCAGCCATTTCCCATGAATCTTAAGACTTTTTAAATGAAGTAAGCTAAAGATTATTTTAAATGTGAACCTGATAGTTAATATAAATGCTGGAGTGACATTCCGGATATAACTGTTGAATGAACCTCACTTTGTTGGCTAGGAATCATGAAGAATAGCCATGATTTAAAACCACAACTTTAAACCTCTCCAAATGACCACCAAAGATTGTATCTATTTCAACAAACTACTAAAATTATGTACTCCTTTAAAAAACACACACTCTCTCCACTCCATAGTCCCAACATCTAGCTTCTCATACACAGTAGATATTGCATATGTATTTAATGAACCCATGAGTAAATAAGTTTGTCTTTTTCCTGGCTACAAAGAGCTTTCCACTCCTATCTTTAAAAAGATTCACCTTTTTCTTTTTCCCCAAGGCTCCTATATTCCCTGTCCAGCTCTTACTCCAAATGCACACATTCCTCTGACATAGTTCCTTGGTCCTTAAGACCAACTAGTAAAGATCAAAACATGCAGTTCATTTATTTAGTGCTTACTATGTGCCAAACCCTCGCCAATCCCTGAGATTGGAAGGGGGAGCAAAACACTACCACCTTCATTCTCTGGAGGGTATTAATCAAATAAGTACTAAAACATCACCGAATAAAGAAGGAGTACAGGGGGACACAAGATATTTTAAAAGAAGAGAAGATGGGGGTGGGAGGCTGCTTCCCCTGACAAAGTGACATCTGAGCTGAAATTAAAGGAGGAAAAGGAGTTTAAAAGAAAGGCGATGATCGCTGGCTGAAGCAGCAGCACCTGCAAGACAGGGACCCAGCGACCTGGGAATGAGACTGCCTGGGTAAGCCGGACAGACCACGCCGGTGGGGTGTCCTGCGACTAATTTGGTTTTTACCCTGAAGTCACAATAAATCATTAGAGTTTTTTTTAATGACAGAGAATTTTTGTTCATCCACTTACCCAAATCCCTCTTCCATTTCGGCCCATTCTACTGAACTTTCCTTATTCCCTGACCTTCCCTACATGCCCACATCCTTCACTTCAGATGTCTGTATCTCTGTCTTACTCAACAACGAGCCTTCCTCCCTGCTGTACCCTATGAATCCTAAGACTCCAGTCTTCAAGTTCTTCCCTCTGCATAACTCGCTATTACTGCTGAGTAACTTCAGGGCAATTTTTAGGTAAATTTACCTAGCTTTACTGACATTCTGAACTGTACTGCAGAATCGTTATAAAGGAAATTCAAAAAAGTGAAATGAGATTGTAAAATAACTCAATGAGATCCTAATACTTTTACCATTGCTGTTTTGAAAAACTTATATGAAACAATCTTTTGTACCACAGAAGTAATGTCTCCCAATAAATGAACATGTTTGATGTAAAAATGAAGTAAAAAACACCACTGTGAGGACAGTTACAGGTCTTTTCAAGGGTAAATGATCAAATCAGAACAAATTTTTCAGCAGACTGTATTTGTCTTAAGCACTGGAATCCTATTCACATCGAAATAAACTTTCACTCAAAATAAACTGTCAAGTGCTCACTTCACAGTGCATATACTAAAATTGGAACGATACCGAGATTAGCATGACCCCTGCACAAGGACCACATGCACACTGTGAAGCATTCCATATTTTTATGTTGACTATAACTGAAAAAAGTTTTAAAAAGGAAACAAAAAAATTAACTGTCAAAAGGACTCTAAAACGAGATCGAAATTTCACCTTTGAAACACAGCACCAAAAATTATTCAATTGCAGGCCGCCGCCACCGCGATCAAGATGGTTGGGAGACTCGCTGCCTACCTCAAGAGCACCTGGGCCAAGGAGCCAGTGCTGGTCGCATCGCTGACCATCTGGGCCTCGCCATAATTCTGCCCTCCCCCAGCCCCTACACCAGGTAGGCCACCATGAGCCACCAGGTCACACCCTACAACTACGCAGTGTCCCACTGGGAAGACGGGAACATGCCCGACATGCTCAGCACCCCCAGGACCCCAAGGTCCAAGCCTGGAGTGGCTGAAACACCTGAGCACCTCCACTGACAGGGAGGAGGTCTTCTTCCCATTGCTCCTAATAAAAATGGGAACATGGGCCAAAAAAGGATTATTCAATTTCATAAACTCTGTGTTCCCTTTCATGAAAACCATTTATGTCTACTCTAGATTGAGTCCTTAAGCTTACTCCAGAGACTATTAAAGATCCCACCACCGTAACTTAACTGCCACGATAGCACCAACATTGCGGCCTCTGTTTTAGCACTGACTCCAGGCCCCAGTTCCATGTTTGGCACTAGTAGGTACTCAATAAATAATTCTATCCACCTCAAAAGATAAATGATTTTTAGATGACTGTCTCCCAAAATAAGCATACATGTGAAAATAAACAGAATATATTTTTCACAATACTAAAAACAAATTAAACACTCAGAATAAACTAAACTTTCACATGTTCAGCTACTCTACTTTTCAAACTATGAATCATGATACTTTTTCCTTTCTAGATTCACAGCTGCTGCCACTGCCTTCTGACACTGCCCCATTTTTCAGCTTATCTTTAATGGTGCTACAGATTATTTCCACCTGTCCCTAATGAAAGGTTTGAACTACAATAAGTCTGTCTTCTGTTCAACAGTTCATGTCCTCAGGAGGAAATAGTCTCAACTGTCCAATTAAATCAATCATTCCACTCCTACAACCTTTTACTATACTGCCACCAAAGTTTAATTCTCTCCTATCTCCAAAAACTTGGCCACACTGCTGTTTGAATCCAGAAATATTCACTTTGTTCTGCTGAAAATTAAATAAGAAATGTTTAAGGTGTTCCAAACTTGGGTCTCCCATCTGTCTTTTTACCTCTTACTCCTTCATGCCTGTACACCTGAAATGGCCCTGCCTTCCAGGCCGTCATCATCACCCCGCTGAAAAGTCTTCAATTGCCCCGGATTCAAATTCTTCATATTTGTGACCCATCACTCTCATTTCTCACTGTAAGTGTCCCTACCCTCCCCCAGTCTCTCTGTCTCTCTCCCCTCCTCCTCTCTCCTCCCCTATCCTTCCCTCTGTCTCTGTCTCTCTCCCCTTCCCGTTTC
>NW_011888895.1:299053-305617 GCF_000151845.1 Pteropus vampyrus
ACCCCTATAAAATCCCAATGCAGGTGGTACTCCATCCTCTGTCCCCTTTTATAAAAAGAACAAAGAATCAGAAGTCAGGAAAATATACGCCAGCCCCAGACCTGCTTCTTCCGAGTGACTGGGTAGTCATTTAGTTTCCCTGCACTCATTTCCTTCTCTAAAATGAGAGAAATGAACTATATCAAAGTTTCTCAAAATGTTCTTCAGCCCCAGGATTACCCGGAGTCCTAGTTACAAAAGCAGATGCCAGCACCTCACCCCAAGCCGACAGAGAGAAGTATATGAGCTGGGGAGTCCCACACGTTAGACACATTCTCCAGAAGCCTGCTTGAGAACCATTAGATTCTCAGGTCTCTACTGGATCTAATAGCACTCTCTAAGTTCAAAGGAATCCCAGATCTTCCTCTTTTTTTCCCCAAATCCACAGAAATTAAAGAGGAAGATACTAGTTAATGTATTTTTAAACATCACGGCCACCATTCTCTTTGCTACTTCAGTGACTCAAACATTTACTGAAAACCTGACAAAACCCAAGTGTTGGTCTAGTATTGTTTGCTGAGAATATGAGCAGCAACACGTTAAGTATGGTCGAGGAATGACTAAAACAAAACCCAGAAGCTTAGATTCCAAATACTGTTTACATACAGTATAGTCACAGCAATCAAGAACCATGTTTCTATCAGAAAATACTCTGCAAAACACTGTGCTATTAGGCCCAAATTTCCTTCACTACTTAAAAGTTTAGAGACATGTTTTTCCTAATCTGACCTTATGTGTATATACTGCATATGTACACCACAGTTCAAAAGATTTATGACCAAATATGGAAAATGAAACTTATTAATTTGTGCAGTTAAGTTGTCATTTCAAAGCTTATTTCTGTAATTTCTTCCAAAATGTTTGAAAGTATGACAGGCAGTGTTTCATAATTCCCCGTTGTCCTTCAGTAGAAAACAGATTTTCAACCAGACAACTACAAAAGGCCACATATCCCAGCCTCCTCTGCAGCTAAATGGGGCCACCTAAGTTCTGACCAACAAGTGTAAAGTGAAGTCATGTACACAACTTCCAGGTTTGCCTTTAAAGGGAGGGGCTGTGCCTTCCCCACATCCTGCTCCTGGACTGTGGGTGTGGTGGGGAGTTGTCTTGTACTACACAAAAAAGGATGTCTCCTCAAGCACGAGAAAGAACCAAGGTCCCCTGCACCATGGAACCACGTCAGCCTCAGACTACTTAGACTCATGTGAGAGAGAAATAAGCTTATCTAAGCCACTGTATTTAGTCGGAACATAGGCACAATCTTATTTGCTAACTAATGCATGCAGAAAATTAAGATTTATAAAAAATATTAATAGCTACTTATCAACTCAGTAAAACTAAAACTCTAATTATAAATTCTTGTATAACCTCACTACTAAAATTATTGCTACTGTACCGACTCATATTTATATGGCATTTTACACTTCTGCAAAGCACCTCATTTCAGTATCTCATTTCACATTCTCGAAATCCTGGGCAGGACCGCTGGTGCTATGCACATCTGGCATACAGGACACTGAAACTCAGAGAAGCTACTTTGCCCAAGAGCACACAACCACGGAGTGGTACTCAGGATTCGGCATACAGGTTCCTCGTTCCATCATCCTATGTGTACATATATTTACATACCTCTGCTACATGCCAAGCATTAGTTACAGGTGTGACCAAAAAAGAATTATCCCTGTCCAAATGCACCTTACAATCTAATTGAGTGAGAAACAGACATTAGGTGGATATATGTATATATGTAAGTATGAACAATTATATAATTATTTGCAATAAGGGCTGTGGGAAAAAAGCAGAGTTTTGTGAAAATGCATGACCAAGGAACCTTACCTAGACTGGGGGTTTGGGGAAGGCCTCTGAAGAAGTAGCATTAATGCTGGGACCATGAGGATGAGCATGAAGGAAGAAGAGGAAGGGAGGGAGAAGGGGGAGAAGAAGGCTATTTAGAAATTTATGTGCATTATCTCAATCGTCACAATAAGCCTATGGTAAGTACCACTGACCTCACTTTACAGCTGAAGAAATTGAAGCTTAGGGAAATCACTGTGCTAAAGTTCACACTGCCAGTGAAGGGCAGGTCCTGTTGAGATTTCAGACCTGCCTGACTCTAGAGCCTCTGCCAGGCACCATCTCACAGGCTGGTACTCTCTCCACACTGCCATGCTGCCTCCATTGCTGTCAGCAACTCGTTATCAAGGAGATTTTGGATAGATGTCACAGTTTGAGCATCTTTTTACCCAAACACATGTGCTAAGAAACCAACTTTAACAACTATCCATAAAACAAGCAAAAAAAAAAAAAAATCAACTCTTGTCACTGGATATTTCACATATACCTAGAAAAATCATGGAGTTATTTAAGAACAGGAATGTTACCTAAAATAGAGACAATGCTGAAAACTAGTTTCATTCCATATTAAACCAGTTCACTAATCCCCCCCCATACACACAAAATCAATTTAAACAAGCATTTCAATTATGGGGAGATAAAACTCAAACAATTCATCAAAAGTAAAGATACATTTTAAACTAGTATGCATTATATACATTATATGCATATATATCCATATACATGTCTGTCAACCAAAAACTTACATACCTTGTCAAAACTTTAATATTAATACAAACTGTTAAAAATCACCTTCTAAAAAAAAAAAAATCACCTTCTAGAAGAGAGGATACATAGCTCTGGTAGAACAGTCAATTGCCAAGATGCCAAAATGGTTCTATATTAGCAAAAAGTATGCCCATGAGGAACCACATTTTAGATGTTCACTGTACTATGTTATATGTTACTATCACCGATAAAGTTGCATAACTTGTTATACAACTCTAGAAGTAGGACTTCAAAGCAAAAGCATAAATTTTAAAAACCATTTAGCTGGTTTATTCAATGCACTTATTTCCAAATCATTTTGTTTTCATATAACAAAAAAATGGAACTAAGGCTGCCTGTAGCCCTGAAGTTAGGAAACAAGACTTGTCTTTAATGACCTAATATGCACCTTAAATTAATTATTTTAGTTCTATAAAGTCAACATTTCACTTTCACGTAACCAATGGTAAACTTCACAGCTCTAGCTTAACATTGTAAGCACTGACGTAAGGCAAGATTTCAAAATGTATCTCTTCATTTAGGATCGAATGAAGAAAAATTTTAGGTAGTATAAAAAAACTTATTTTCCAAGTAATTAAACATGAATTTTAACCACCCAAAAAATTTAATCCCAAATTGGCAATCCTTGGGTTATCAATTACCAAAATTTCTCTAGCCATCGAAACATTGCCTCAAAGGTCAAAACAATGTATGGTAAGAAGTCTTTTAACCAGCATAACCACTATGTATAAAGTATTCTTATACAAGTCTCAGAATTCACTTTGACGGGGCAAACTTTGTTAGTATCAACTTTCACGTTTGATAGTTTCAAGTAATATTTTTACTTCTAAAAAAGAAATATACACAAGTATCTGGAGGTAAAACACCAAACACTGAACACAAATTCTTAGCTCACAGTTTATGTTACTGATAAGGAATATAACAAAATCATAAGACTAATTAAATTTGGGGAAAGAAGAGACAAGTTCTTTATAAAGACTCTTTTTGGAAGTTTCTGGGTATTCCTGGGTTCAAATGGTTAAAGTTTTTTCTTGGAGGATAAAAAAGGAATTGCTTTGAGGTGTGTGGGGGTGTGTGTGCAGGAAATGTGAAAGTTCTTTGAAAATAAGAGAAAAGCTAATGCTAAAGCAAAGAAAAATTGACACACACCTTATCACAAATACCAAGTCACAAATGAAGCCACCTCCTTCTATTCTTTCTATTAATCTGATATTTAATGTCATGTATAAGGTAAATGCCCTTCTCACTCAATGAAGTTACTCCTATCCAAATTTTCTTCCCGTAACTAGACACTTGCGAACAATAAACATGCATGCGAAACATCCTTGGGCAGACTGAATTTCTAAACTATTTATTTCTTTGAAAATTGTTTTCAGGTAGTACCTAAAATTCAATACAAATTAGCATTTTCTTTGTACAGTGTCAAAACAAAATGCATGTCAAAGATCATCTATATCACGTGTTATATAGCAAGTTATCATGAATTTGGCTTTTGCAGATACTCACGACATTATAAAAACCTACATAAATTCTTTAAATACTAGTTGTTACACTTACCACTCCCCATTCTCATAACTTTAAGTCATAAACACAGTTTCTCTCCATAAATAAAACTAAGGGGCTGACACTGGACAATATTCTAGAGGAGGGGAAAAATTCTAACCACGGGTCTTTTTTTACTATCCACACTCCCAAACAGGACTTTGCATTAAAATGGAATATTTTCACTTATTTCGAAAATTAGAACCCCTAAAAGACTGGACTAACTCATTAATTACTGAATCCCTAAAACACAGTAATTTTGTGTTTGTTAAGTTTCTAATTAGGTCCTACCAAAATGACTTTAAAATCGTTTCAGAAACGATCTTATACCTAAATTCCAAATTCCTAACAGTAAAAAAAGATCTCACTACATCGCTGAGTCCATCTCCCACTCTTACCAATAAGGAACACTCATTCATTCAAGTCTATTCCTCCAAATCTAAAATCTTTTTTAAAAGCGTATGACCTCACCTTACAAACACAGGGGTGACCCTTCCTTCCAGAATAATTAATTTCTAAGCTTATGTCTCTTATGAACTTTTTATACTGTTTTACACTAGAACTTGGTGTAGACATTGACAGGAGTCCTTAACTTCCTGGCAAGGTCTGAAATCTAAATGAATTTGGACAGCCACCATAAACACCGCCACTATTCCAAGACAAATCCTCCAAAAGCACTGGGGTATTTTAAGTGTAATACGTGCGTCAAAAATCTTAACTAGACTCGAGTAAACTTTTTTCAGGAAACTTCAGACTAAAATCTTAGCACTATGAAATTTTGGTTCCAGTCTCACATTTATAGTCTATCTGAAAATATTCTCTTGAAGTAACTAAATTAACATAGGAGAAACTTAAGAAAACAAAAGCTAAAGGTAATTCCGCTGAATTATTATTAAACGCCTCAAAATCAAAGTAGTAAACATATCTATTCTTAAACCCTTTGTATATGTAAAGTATCAGGGGTCACAGAGAAAATCTAAGTACTCAAAGATAAAAAATGACAACACAAAACTTTATGACTCATCAATACTTAAAAGATGCCTATGATTAAAACTAAGTGTGAAGAAAAAAACGCACCAACTATATTTTAATTATTTCCATTCAAAAACTGTCTACATAGTTTTCTTGGGGGAGGGAGGGAGGGAAGGATGACAAGGTTCATTAACATGGCCTCATCTCAGCCTTTCCTACTCACTCCAACAAACCACAAAGTTAATTCCATGCTAAACACTATACATGGACACAATCTCTAGGTTAGAACCCTGAGTCATTACACACAGATCGCTCTTAAATTTGCCACTATTTGTAATAATGAATTATAACCTAGTGATTAAGAGCCGGCTAGCTACACTCTTGGCTCCTAAAGTCCCAGCTGTATGACCTTGGATGAGTCACGGCTCAGTTTCCCCATCTGTGAAATGGGTAACAGTTCCCACCAGTAGGATAAGCAAGTTAACAAATATAAGTCCCTGAGAAGAACGCGTGGCACTCTTCGTCCTAATTTTTAAATCAGTGTGAAAACAATGTTTTAAGGTGTATTTTTTCTGACTACTTGGGCGGGATTCAAGAACCCAATGGTGCTGGCATTCAAGTGAGACACGTAGATTACAAGATTCATATTACCTGGGGCTGGATGAAAGGCACAGCCAAGTGGTCTGAGTCCATCACTCACTAATTTTGCCATTTTTAACTATTTCAGACTAGGGAGGGGTCTCTCGCTAAGTGTTAAGATATTCAGCAGTTTGGGTGGATCTAGGCGAGAATAGGTGTCTCCAAATAGACTTGTGAAGTTTAGCTGCCATTCCCAGGTATCAATTAGAATTTACGAATTCTCAGCCCCCAATTCCTCCGGCTGCTAAACAGGTCATCACTCCATCTCGAGTGGCCGGGATCACTTGCACTCAGGGCACAACTTCAGAGCATGCCGAGCGCCCTGGCTCGGGCACACACCCCAAAGGGCCGCGGAGGGACCGGGCTCCCGACCCTCCCCGGCGCCTCGCCCAGCAGCCAGCCCCATTTTCTTAACCCGTGCATTGTCCTTGCGGAGAACCCCGGCGGTTCCCACACTGGAGGGGACCGAGAGGAGGGACGAGGGAGGAGCTGGGGAAGAGGATGAGGAGGAAGAGGAGGAGGAGGAAGACAACCTCCTCCCCTTCGCCCGGGCGGCCAGTGAAGGTCTGGCGCTTCCTCCGGCCCCCAGGCCCCGGCTCCCGGGAGGCCGCGGCCCCTGCTCCCACCCTCCGCAACTTTCCCTCGCACCCGCCTCTCCTCCGGGACCCGGCCGGGCGGGCTCCCTCCCCCGGCGGCCAGCCCCGGGCCGCGGCGCCTCCTCCTAAAATGGCAGGTCCCTCCCTCCGCCCG
>NW_011888895.1:306127-306928 GCF_000151845.1 Pteropus vampyrus
GGGCCCGAGCGGCGGCGGCGGCGGCGGCGGCGGCGGCGGCTCCTCCGCCAGGAGAGCCCGAACCGCCCGCCCCCGAGTCCCCGCACAGACAGACAGACACTCACACTCACACACGCACGCACGCACACTCGCCCTCGCACACGCTCACTCACACACACACTCTCACACTCACACCGGTCCCGCCCGCTCGCCGGCGGCGGCAGCGGCACCAACAGCAGCAGCAGGAACAGCAGCAGCAGCAGAAGCGGCGGCGGCGGCGGCGCCCGCACCCCCCGCTCGGGGTGTCCGCTCCCTGAGCCCGACCTGAGCCGCGATCAGCAGCAGCGACGGCAGCAGTCTCCCCGGATCCCCCCGCCGCTCTTGCCGCCGCCACCCCCGCCTCACTCCAATGGGGCTTTTTATTATTATTCGGGCGGGAAGCGAAAGGGTTTAAAAAAAAACCAACCAACAAAATGGCGACGGACCGACCCGGTCGCTATAGCAACTGTCAATCAAAACGCAAAACCCCGGCTGACGTGCTGACGTCCTCCTCCCGCCCCCCGGCCCAAGCCGGTGGGCGGGGCCTGTTGCTCAGGCAACAGCAGATTCCGTTCCCTCCTTTTCCCTCTCCCCCTCCGTCCCCAACCAACCACCCAACCCCCTCAGGTCACGTGAAGGATAAATTCGGAGCTCGGGCCCGCTACGAGTGTCAGAGGAGGGCGCGTGATTCGCTCGGGGGAGGGGAGAGGAGGGGGATGGCCGAGCGGAGGGAGGGAAGGGGAAGGGGTAGGCGAAGGGGGGGCGGCGAGGCGGCGGCCCGGC
>NW_011888895.1:308592-313112 GCF_000151845.1 Pteropus vampyrus
AGTGTCTCAAGAAATATGCCCTTGTCTTCAGTTAAATCAATCTAGATTATAAGGGTGAGGCAAAATCTTGAGCTTATAAAATCATGCAGTAGTAGAATGCATTGCTGGTCTTCATATAACGAAGGCTGCATCCCTCTTTCTCTAGGACACCTGGCCAACTCCACCCGCCATATGACAGCTTTACACAACATCAATCAAAGAACTGTCACTGTCATCTCCAGGTTGAAAGTCCGTAAAGTAGTTTTATATGGGCTTCACTTAAAAAGTAATCTGTAAATTATGCTCCAAACAAGTGAACACATGGAGGTAGGAAGGACTCTGGTACAGGTGCCAGTTTGCTGTTGACCAGATTCAGCGATTAAATCCTTGCTGTCATCTGAGAATCTCATCACATTCACCGACAGATGTGTCTACTCACAGAAGTTAACCTCTAAAAGCAAAGACCCCCACCCGACTCAGATAGTAACAGCCCCCACTTATCCAGTACATTCTAGGGTTTCTCTAATCCTCACAGCCGCATTACATCCCCATTATCCAGCTAAGAAAACAAGTCCTAAGTAAATAACTTTCCCCAGATCACACCACCAATAGGTGGTGAACAGGATTCAAACCCGGTGTAATCGTAAAGCCTATTTCCCCCACACCGAGATGATCCAAGTTTATTTGGAGAGCAAGTCTTTACAGAGGTAATCAGAAAGAGGTCAGTAGAGTGAGTCTTAATCCAATATGACTGGTGTCCTTATAAAAAGGGGAAATTTGGACAGAGATAGGCGTAGACATAGGAAAGACGATGTGAAGACACAGGGAGAATGCCATTTACAAGCCACAGAATATCTGCGGCTGGCAGAAGCTGGGAGAGAGGATGAAAGAGATGCTCCCTCATAGCCCTCAGAGGGAAGCAACCTCCCCAACCCCTTGATTTTGGACGTCTAGCCTTCAGAACTGTCGGACAGTAAATTTCTTGTTGTTTAAGCCACTTGGTTTGTGGTACTTGGTTATGGAAGCCCTCACAAACTAATACATAGATCCAAGCCAAGATGCCAAGTTTTTTGTTTGGTTCCACATCTCTTAATGACCGCTCTTGGGGGTACACTATATTAAGCTCAAAGGTTCAGGAACTGGAACCCCGCTGGGAGTTATAACCCAAACATTCCAAAGACATACAAACTAACCAAGCCCTGTGACTGCCCCTCACACCATGTGAGAAGGTGAACAATTCGCAATTAGTCCTTGGACAGTGCCATGGCCAGAATCTGACACCCCCGCTCCTCTTACAGACTTCCGAGCGGAAGTCCTCGATTACTCCCCTTGGACAACCTTTATTGTTAGTTCCGATTTTAAAAGCAGTTCATGTATATTAAAGAGGTTAAAAAGAAATAAAATAAAGCAAGAGAGAGGCTTTATTTAAACTGATGAGGATAGTATACTGTGAACCAAATAGTTAATGCTCAAATCTCTACACCTGAAATCCAAAAACAAAAATAAAAAGTAACATGTGGCCATTAGAAAGACTTTTACAATATAGAAAAACAAAGAGCTAAAGATTACTCATAGATATCACCCAGAGATAAACCTTATTAATATCTTCATATTGGCATATATCCTCCCAGACTTTCTTAGGAGACATGAACGTACACACACCCAACACATATAGATAACTTGTATGCCTTATTTACTTACAGTTATGTTATGGATACATTTTGTGTTAATCAACCAAAGTTTAGATAAGCATTTTAACAGCTACAAGTATTCTATCAGTTGAATGAGCCATAATTCATTTAACTGCTCCTCTGTTTTCAAAAGAAGCTTTCCCTTTTTTTGTTATAAATAGCTGCATAAAAACATTACACATATACATTTTATACACCTGTCCAGTTATTTTCTTAGGATAAGAGCATGAATCCTTAAAGAGCTTGATTCGTGTTGCTGAACTATCCCTCAGAAATGATTTCACCAGTTTGCACTCCTAAAACTTGTGAGTATGACACTCTTGTTTTAATTTGCATTTCTTTGACCATTTAATGTCTTCTTTTTTTTATATATGTTTATTGGCTATTTGTGCCTGGCCTGTGTATATCCTAAGCTCAGTAGGGGAGGTAGGAGAAATGTCATATTTTTATCGACTTCTTTTTTTTTTTAACTCTACTGAAAAAAAAAAAGAAGAAAGGAAGGACTGGAAGACTATATGGTGTTATTAGGCTAGTGTATATCAGCCGCAGACATTCATCACCCCAATTTATCCGTTACCATCTCCATTCTTAGTCATCTCCCAAGGGCGTCTAGCCCAGACTTCTTCCCTGCTCTGAGCCTCACTGCCCTCACCCTCCCAGCTCCTGTTCCCTGGACCAAGAGCTGTGCTGCCTTTCTCCTGGCATCATAGCGTTGCTTACAAGGTTGGTTTGTGCCAAGGTGTGGATATAATGGTGCCATTTTTCAAAAAGAAGACCATATTTATTACTTTTCCTATCATGTAAGAATGTTTACCAATATTATTTCATGAATTAGCTTTAATATTTTCTTTTTTTGTGACAACCAGATAAAGGTTAAATAGAAAATGTAAAATGGTTAGATTAAAGTGTCTATTTCACACTGTTTTGGAATATCTTGAAATAGTATTTTGCAATATTTGGGTAAGACTTGAAAAACTACACTTTAATATGTTGATTCATACACATACAGTAGCTTCCTTGAAATTAACAGGTTGGGGGAAAGTGCCCTAATAAAACTGTGAAAAACGATTAAGTACATGGAATTTAAAATCAGGTAGGAGAAACAGAAATCTACAACGATAACTTACTTCAATGGTTCACTAGCTCAACAGTTCTTGAGAATTTTGGCTTATGTCCTTGGCTCTTTAATGTAGGAATACGGTGGACATCATTTAATATGCCCACAGCATTTATCGATATGTGCATTTACTGCTACTGTCTTCAGCATATTTCCTATTTTACTTCAATTTGAAAGATATTTATGTGGCCATCGCAGTGGTATTACTTTATTATATCATATTTGCATGCTTGTTTCTCAATTGTAAGTGCTTTTAGGGCAAGGATCCTATATTTTCATCTTTGTATCACTAACGCCATATCCGGCATACTGTAAATGCCATTTTCTGTTTTGTATTTTTAAATGAATGATGAGCTCCTGCTATTTTGTTCCAATTTTCTTCTGTCCTATATGAGGTTTTTGGCAATCATAAAACTTTGAGGGAAACTGCCCAGTGATTTGTATAGAAACGGGGAAATGTTCTCTTTTGATCTTAAAATGGGTGGAATTTCTCTAATACCTGAGGGAAGCTTGTTGCAGTCAGCAAAGCTGGAAGACGAAACATTCCCTGAAGAGGTAACAGTAGTGTTACCAGTTACCATGCAGCTAGTTTGTACTATGACAGCAACGCTTCTCGAACCGGTGTTCCTGCAGCTCACCCCAGGTATATCCAGTTTGAGAAACAATAGATTTGGGCATTCTCTTTGGACAGAGAGGTTTAGGCAGGACCTCTGTGTGGCCAACTCTGTTAACTTCAAACGCAAAAATAACACCCTCCTACCTGCATGCACTGTTAACAGCTTACGGGGAGCGTCAAAGAGCCAAAAAGTTCATTTACGAAGGACAACAAACATGTCCTGTCTGTCCCTTCCTACATCTGAATTACTTCCAGAATTTTAAAAGCAAAAATTGGCTGGGGGGAAGGGAGAATTGGATGAAGGTGGGCAAAAGGTGCAGACTCCCAGTCGTAAGATAAAGACACGCTGAGGATGTCATGTCAGTCAGAGCTGTAGTTAACGCCGCTGTACAATACACGTGAACATTAAGAGTAAATCCTAAGCTTTTCTCTCATCACAAGGAAAAAAAAGTTTATTTTCTTTTTTCCTTTTTCATTTTTTTGTATCTATATGAGGCGGTGGATGTTAATTAAGCTGACTTGGTAATCATTTCACAATATAACTGAGCCAAAAATCGTTATGCTGCACACCTTAAACTTATACAGTGCTGTATGTCAATAACATCTCAATAGAGCTGGAAAAAAGAAATAAAAGTAAAAATTATTTATTACATTTTATTTTTAAATCTGCAACACAAAGGGTATAAAGAACAAGACAACGAGAGCAGATATTCTCATTGCCCAGATAATCGCTGTGTATTTTAAATTAAAAATAATTCAAGTACATGGCTTAAAAGTCCAAACAGAACAGAGAAGAAAGACAGACTGCTCGCCCGCTCCCAGCTCCCTTCCCCTTTCTCCTTCACCCTTCTCGAGGCCGCAGGAGTCTCTTTCTCAAATTCGGCATCACATCGTTGCCTGCTAAAAACCTAAAGGACCCTTCATTACTTGGGAGATGACATTCCCACTTGTTAGTTTGTCGCCGTATTCCTTCGTGATCGGACCCCTCCGGCCTTCTCCGCTGGGGCTTCCCCAGTCCAAGTCCCCAGAACACACGACTTTCCCGGCTGCCACTCTGTCCTGGCGAGGCCCCATTCCCTCCTCAGAGCGTTTATCTCCCTGCATTTTTTATTGCAGG
>NW_011888895.1:313162-315890 GCF_000151845.1 Pteropus vampyrus
CCAGTCCAAGTCCCCAGAACACACGACTTTCCCGGCTGCCACTCTGTCCTTGCGAGGCCCCATTCCCTCCTCAGAGCGTTTATCTCCCTGCATTTTTTATTGCAGGTTTCCTTTTCCATCTGCCAAGAAAAAAGGAAGCCCTTCAAGGGCAGAGATCTAGCTCACTTGGCTTTTTTTTTTTCTTTTTCTTTTTTTTTTACCCCTGGTGCTTAGCATATACTGGGTACCAAATAAATATTTTCTAGAGAATGGAGCCACCACAGAATTGCTAAACTACAAGAGCTGGCTCCAGGAGGCAAGCAGCTAAAACCAGAAAATGGTTAAAAGCGAGAGGAATACACTTCGCTCAGGGCTGGAAAGGGGGTGGCCATCTGCTTCCGGCTTCCTCTCCCTCCCACAGTGGACCCTGGCTTCCTGAAGATGGAAGGCAGGCTGAGGGGGAGGGTTGCAAACCCGGGGGAAGGGCTGCAGTGGCTTCAGCAGAGAAGCAGCGAATGAGGGTGCCTTTAAGGGGGTGAGTCATCACAGGACCCTCTGACTTGCTGTGGCTACAGGGGCCAGGTGACGAAGAGCCCCAGGAGTCAGTAGGGAGCCAGTCACGTGAAGATGGTGCTATGTGACTCCTGTAGCCAAAAAGAGACCATGACATTTCCTTCTAGATGGTCTAGCCCAAAAGTACTGGGGTGAAGGCAAGGATTCAGGGTGAGTGCTGGAAACAGGAATAAATTTCTGGGCTATGTGCTTTGCAGCCGGACAGGTAGTATGGAGAGCTGAATTCCAGCGTTCCAGGGCTCTGAGATGACAGAGTTGAAGGTATGTATGAGACAGTGGCCCATTTTCCAGGTATATTAATTAAGACTGCTAAGGAAGTGGGCCCTATTCTGAGCAGAAGGCACTCGAGACATCAAAGAATCATAGGGTATTAGAGTGAGAAGGAGCCCCTCCTTACCTGTCAAAATCCCCATCATGAAGTCACTGCCGTGGGGTAGAAATGACACACAGGAGACCTCACCTGTCAACTGTACAGTGGCATTTTGTTCACATTAGTCACTGGGGACATTTTCGTTTTCTTGCGGGACATAGGCAATGTTCTGTGAGTCTGGACTTTCTCGAAAGGACTGGCAACCTCAATAGTCATAATAGCAACTGGAAGAAAGGTGGGGACTGAGCAAGGACTGAGAACACGGGGATTTATCCTGGTCTCAACCACCTCCTGGCTGCTGGAACCTGGGTCACTCACTTGACCTTCCCGAATCCATTTCCTCGTTTTAAAAGGGGATTCTTCGTAATCTTTATAAACTGTTGAACTAACCTATATAAATATCGGGCCCTGGTAGAAATAATAAGAGGACTACATTCAAATTTTCCCTTTCGAAGCCTTTCCCAAGATTCTTTCCCCACCCAAAACAACAACAAACGAATAAATAAATAAATAAATAAATGGCTTAATCCACGTCTCAAACAGACGGGTGATTTTAAGCTTATGTTTAAGCATCTGCATAAGCTAGATATTCACTACACCCTGAAACTGCTCAGACCTTGTGTCACCGCCCTAAGCTCTAGAAAATCGTCCTTACATGCCGTGAATTAATCTCCCCACAATTTCCATCCACGCTTTCTAAATCTTCTCTCTTGGGATCACACAAACCAAGCCTTGCTCCTCTTCCAAATGTCCACCCTCAAATATGGGAAGAAAGCAGTGATTTTCCCACCGGAAACTTTTCCAGTCTAAACGTCTCCTTTTCTGACGACACTTGCTCATGTCTCCCCTGGTCAACCTCCAACCTTTGTGTGACTCCCTTCAAGGACATTTTTAAGTTGAAACTTTGGAAACAACCTAAGTGTCCGGCAGCAGAGGTTCAATTGAAAAACGCAATATATCATGTCAAAATAGAACACATAATAAAAAGAATATTTCACATCATGAGAAAAATGATCACAGTTCGTTCTATGACAAAGGAAATTATAAAGTAATAGATTTGGTATGACGTCGATTTTGTAATAAAAAGTATATATATTAAAATAATTTTTTGTAAGATTTATTCCTGGGTGATACAATTACAGGTGATATTTTCTCCTTTGTACCTTTTTTTTTTCAAATATTCTATAATCGATTATTGGTAATGAGGACTACAAATAGACCGTATGTCCTTACAGTTTTTACGAAAAGTCCTGGGTCCTGAATGTTTAGAATATTATAAAATAGGCTTCCTCCTACTTTCCATTTCAGAAATAAACATGTAGCAGTAAGCTCGGAGGACCGGGAGCCAAGGGTATCCAACACAATGTTGTTCCCTTCTCTATTTCTCTGAGCATTTGAGAACCATTCTCATATCCTATCTTCCTATTAAACTTTCTCTCATCTGCTTCCTATGACTTGATTGCTATCCCACATTTCAAATGACTTTGGGTGTATCTCCAGCTTTGTTCGAGGTATTGATCGGAGGTCCCTGCTAGTCACCAATACCGACAACAAGAAGCAGACACATCTCTCTAAAAAGGAGAGAATTATGAAAGAAATGCCAGCTCCACCATTTTACAGTATTCTTAAACCAGTAAAATCCCAGGATATATTAAAGCAGGACAGCTAGCAGTAAATCCTCGTGTCATACCCATGACGTCCTAGTATAGCTTATTTTCATATCACTGGATCTCTAAAGGCACTAGAATTATTTGCACTGGAAAGGAAAAATAAACAAGTATGATGTACCATTCACGATTTTGTTTA
>NW_011888895.1:317365-325270 GCF_000151845.1 Pteropus vampyrus
TCAAGTTGGTGACATTAACTGGCTCCATTTTTGTTTATTAATTTGTTGCCATGTCCATTGAACTTAAAAGCTTGTTTTAAGTGTTTCAGTAATGGGGTGCTGAATTTTACAACCAACATTTGCAAAATACCTGACACTTAAACTGTTAAGTTTTCATTAATCAATCTTAAAGCAGGTTGCTTTAATTTTTCTTTAAAACTGCGGAATAACAAGTATGGTCAGCGCCTAAGTCTCAAGTGACCGGCTCGAACTGAACTTTCACATGCATCTACACCTGCTTAACCACACTCAGATCAACATAGAGTATTTTCAGCGCCCCAGAAAGCTCTCTGCTGTTCTCTCCCAGTCAGAATCCACCTCATGGGGAATGTCACTTCTCTATTTTCTGTTACGATAGACGTTGCCTGTTTTTGAGTTTCATGTCAACATAATCGTACAATCTGTCCTCTTTTGTGTCTGACTTTTTTCACTCTGTCTATGTTGTGTGTTCCAGTAGTCTCTCGTTTCATCGTTGCAGCAAATCCCCTCACCTTCATTACTTGTTTGAGATCAGTTGTCTGCAATACAGAACTGATGAGTAACCTTGCCTGACTTTGTGCTTGCCGGAAACCAAGGCTAATGTTGATGGTGGATGCCCTGTTGCTTCCTTTTAACTCCCGGGTTCAAACCATGTCTTAGTTTTTCTGATTGAAACTTACATTGTTAAAATGGCAGAAAGAAACAACCTTAAGAAATATCCAGAGATTCTAAGGTGTGGTCATTTGTTATAGACAGAACAGAATGTAGCTGGTCTTCTATCCAGTTATGCCTCTTTCTTTTAGAAACCTCAGAAAGAAAAACAGAAAAAAAAGGTCAGTGTAGAATCAATTGCAGTCTAAGAAAGGAGTCAATAAACTTTTTATGTAGAGGATTAGGTAGTAAATATTTTTTACTTTGAAGCCCACACATTCTCTGTCCCAAGAGCTCAACTCTACCATTATAGCGTGAAGACAGTCATTGAAAATATGTAAGCAAATAGATGTGGCTGTGTCTTCAAAACACTTTATTTACCAAAAAAAAAAAAAAAAGGCAGCAAGCCAATTAGGCCCACAGGTTATAGTTTACCAGTCATTGGTGTAAGAGGATGTATAGAACACCAGCAATAAGAAAACCTTTGAATTACAAATGTTTAGGCATTCTATAAATCTCAGACAGGGAGTAAATGCATGAAAGGGATGATCATTCAGCTGAGAAGGGTAATTCTGCCTCAGTGTTCTGGCCCCATCATGAACACAGTCCAGCGCCTATTGTTAGAGGGGGAATACCCTTTCCTTTCTCTACTCCTGTTTTCCACAGTGAGAAATTTCCCCTTAACACCTGGGAGGTGGAACCGTTAATGAGATTGGCCAACATAAGAAGGCAATTGAGTATGCTTCACAATCTCTGCCTTGCTTCTTTCCTTGAGAGGAAGTTGCTTACAAAGACCAGACAATCTCTCCTGTGGCCTCATGCCTACACAGAACCCCAGAGAGTGAGGCTTGATTCCATCCAGGACTACCTGCTCCTAGGTAAGAAAGTCTGCCTAATCTGAGATTTGATATTGGCAAGCTGACTTGTTGAACGAGACTAAAGCTTTGTTCTCTGGTATGGCCTCTGTCACTAATAAAGACAGCATTTCGGCCTCCATTATTTCTCTTCAAACTATTCATAAGCTGGGTAAGGGGAGAGGGACGATTCAACTAAGAGATGCCAACTAAGAGACTCCAACATATAAAACAAATTTTAAATTTAATGCTCTCGTTATAGAAAGACAAATGAAATACTATAAGTCAGGTTGCAGACTATCAAGAGAAATGAAACAGAAATGAATTAAGTCTTATTAAACTTGTAACCCAAACCTGGTCTACCTCAATTCCTAACTGAATACTTCACCTAACTGAATGAATACTTTACCTCAATTCCTAACTGTATACTTCACCTAAGAAAAATGAAGCCCTCTCTGGTAGAAAATAATATCATTTGGAGAGGCTATCTATGGTTCTTTTATATACAATGTGTGATATATAATGTAAAAATCAATAAAATTTCAAAGTGAAAAGACACTATAATAACCGATAAAAAGTATAAATAAAAGATAGAAGCAGTCTAACAAATAATCCAGATATTGGAATTAGCAGACAAGGACTTTAACTATGACTACTATATAAAAGTAAATGAAGGAAAAGATGAACAAAATGTATGAAAAATGGAACTTGCCAATATAGAATTTATTTGTAGATTGAAATCTATAACAAGAAACATGCACATTCTTGAACTGAAAAATATAATAACTGAAATTAAGAACGTATGGGAAGAATTAGACAGAAGACTGGATAAAAAATAGAAATAAAAAATTAAGGAAAAATCAGTAGAAAAAATATCCAAACTGAAGCTCAGCGAAAAAATAACAGAACTTGACGTAAGAGACTTGTGGGACACAGCAAACTGGAGCCCTAGATGGAAAGAGAAAAAGAAGAGTGTCGAAGGCATAATTGAAGAGAAAACGGCTAAGAATGAAACACATTAAACTACAGGTTCAAGAAACTTGGAAAACCACAAGCAGAATAAACACAAGGAAATTCATATTCATTCACATTTTTGTCCTGCTGAAAACAAAGGACAAAGAGAAAAAAGCAGTTAAAGTAAAAAATATGTCTTTCGGAAGTTGCAGTTAGATTGACAGCTAATTTTTCAATGAAATTATAGAAGTCGTAAAATAGGAACAGCATCTTTAGAATGCTAAAAGAAGAAAAAAACCTGACAGCATAGAATTTTATACCTAATGAAAATATCCCTCAGAAAAGAAAGTAAAATAAAAGCATTTTCAGGCAAACAAAAACTGGGAGCATCTGTTGCCAGCAAATCTATACTCAATGAAATACTATAGGAAATTTTTCTGAAATTGAAAGAAAATGATTCCTGAAAGGAGACTAGAACTGCCAGAAGCATTGAAGAGCACTAAAGAAGATAAATAATGAAAAATACAAAGCACTATTGCATGTATAAACTTGTAATAATAATACCGTCTTAAGAGTTTTATAACGTACACAGGAGTGGCACAAAGGGCTGGAAAGAAGTGAGAGAGTTAAGCTGTTGTAAGGTTCATGTGTGGTTTGTAAACATTAAACACACTAATTCAAAGTAGACTAGCATAAGTCAAGGGTGCAGAAGGTAGTCTCTCTCACTAAAAAGTACACAAGAATTTCTAACTTAAAAGTTTATGGAGAAAATGGACTCATATGATTGAGATGATAATAGTGGTTATTTCTGTGGGGAAAAATTGACTGGAAGTGAAGCACAGGGCAGCCTGGTGTTACACTGAAAATAATTTCTAATTTGATCTGGGTGGCAGTTATGTAGATATATTTAAATTATAAATGTATGTATGTTATATGTGGTTATATATAATTTATTTTACTGTATAAATATAATTTATCATATATAATAAATAATTATCATACACAATTACATAAAATTTAAAGTTCATTATAAAAATAATATGGGAACATATAATAATATATAAATATAATAATTATGTAAATATAATTTGTAGTGTATATAATATACACATTTATATATAATTTCATTGCGTTATACTCAAGTTTTGTGTACTTAACTGTGCAAATCAAACTTCAATAAGAAATTAAAATATATCGTCAGAAAAATAAGAGAAATATATCTATGAAACAAGAATAGGATGCTTAACATGGAATAGACTGGAGACAATAATGAGTCCTTGAAAACTAAAAATTGATAGAAATACAAATGATAGCAAAAAAGAAAAAAATAGTAATAGAGCCAAAAGATTAAGTATAAGACATCTCTCTGAAAGTAGAACAAAAGAATATATTCCACGGGAGAAAAATGTAACAAAATTAGAGACACAATTCAGACGCTCAATATTTAGCCAAAAGGACTCTCAGAAAGATAGACTGGAGAAAATGAAAAGAAGAAAATTATTGAATAGGTAATTCAACAGAATTTCCAGAACTGGAGAACATGAGTCTCCAAATGAAAAATTCCGCTGAGTGTCCCACAGGATCAGTGGGAAAAGTCCAACATCAAAGAACACCATGGTGCAATGTCAGGACATCAGAAAGAAGAAAATATTCCAAGAATTTTTAGAGAGAAAAAGAAGGCCACACACCAAGTGTCAGGAATTGGAATGGAATTCAACACCTCAGCAAAACAGAGAGAGCTATAAGGTAAGGAAGCATGGGATCCAGGAATCAGGAATCCAACACAGGAGAGATGCAATGGGAACTTCCATTTCATCTGGTGATGGAGGAAAGTCCCAGGTAAAAACTGTACAGCAAACCTGGGGAGCATGCAGTCCAAACCCAAGTGGGTGCTCAGAGTATCAGATACCCATCGGGTATCAGAAGAAGCGTGGAATTGACGAAGATGATTTGGGGAAAATGGCATCGGGAGAGATTTTCCAGAGCTATTACTTTGAGGGTGAGAAAACTCTTAACAATCGCTCATAAAAAGCAAAGCAACTAAAGAAATAAAGCAATTAAGTCCAATAAAAAAAAAGGTAGTTTTACATTTCAGAAATTGTGATCATTGCATATTCTTTTGTTAACCAGTATATGGTCCAATATTGTTTAGTTATAATAGCGAAACGATTGAATATGGATCTTAACACAAATGAGCTAAAATTTTCACCTACTATACAAAGTTATAAGATAGATCTAAAATTGTAGACTCAAGAAATAGCAGTATCTGCCTTTATTCTTAAATTTGGAGAGAAATACCAGAACAAGCAACTAAATACGTTGAAAGCAGATATCCTGGGAAACAGGAAATGGATGAAACAGGAGATCCCTTTTTTTTTTTTTTTTTTGGTAATGTGATTTTTCACACTAGATTTTTTCCTCTGGCTTTATTTCGAAAATTGTGAAATCTATGTAAAAGTTAAAGAATAGTACAATGAATATCTATACTCTTAACCTGGATTCCACATTAGCTTTATTTCTTCCTCATTTTTTGTGAACCACTCAGAATGAGTTGAAAACATCATAATCCTTCATTCATAAATATTCCAACGAGTGTCTCTTGAGAACAAGGACATTCTCCTCCATACTCCAAATATCATCATCACATCTAAGGAAATTAACAAGAATCACCTATGATCCCCTATGTGGATTAATGTACAATCCACAAATTTCCTCAGTAGTCCCCCAAATGTTTATATACATTTTTTCCATCCAGGGTTTAATCAGATAAAACAACCAAGTGTTGTTTTATCTCCTTGAACTTTTAAATTATGGACAAGTCCCTGCCCCACTGGGCTTTTTGTTGTTGTTGTTTTTCAAAACACTGACTTTTTTGAAGATGAGATTCCAGCAGTCTTAAAGAAAGGCTCTTGTGCTAGACATTTCCTTGTGATCTCATTAAGGTTCTGATTGAACTGTTCCCGTGGACATACATCACTTTATAAACATGATAAAATGGGGAAAATGGAGCTGGCATTTGTTTATGTCTATTAAAAAGACGGCGCTTTCTCTCTTAGGTTGCCTTAGGCTGAAGTTTGATGCCTTCCCTGTGCTAACTGGGTCAGCATGTGCTTACTAAGTGTTCCCTAACACAAGTCACTCCAGGAAACAGGTTAAACACCTTTTCTCCGAGAGGCATACATTTTCACAGCTTTTCATTTAAATTTCGTTCCCGGTGGGGATTTATTTTTTTCCTCATCTACCCAAGAAATTCTGTTACTGAAAATTCTTGTGTCAGTTATCTCAACCACAAATGGAAGTTGTCCCCGCACAAATCCCTTGGTGGCTGAATAGACTCGATTCTCCTGAGTGATAAAAGCGGGATGCAAAGACAGAGCACTGTGAGGACCTGAGTTCTGTACTGGGATCAGTCACGGAAACCCTGGGTGACCTTGAGCAAGCCCTAGACCTCTCCAGGCTTCAGTGTCCTTATCTAGAAAAAGAAGGGGGGCAGAGCAAGTTGATAATGAAAGGCACCTTTCAAACTTGGATTCTAAAGCGAGCAGAAGAGAAAGTATTCAGGGACAGCTAGCCACTGCACACCCAGTGGATGTCCCTTTTTACCTTCCTGACAGCCAGACTCGGCCACCCTCTGTACAAAACAAGAGGATCCCTGTCTGCGATGGGGAGACGAGAGGTGGGGGAGGACTCGGAGAGAAGCCAGTAAGGGCCAACGGTGCAGATACCAGTGCTAGAGTGGGTGACAGGAAGCCCCACCTTCCAGAGTGCAGCATGAAAATCATCTGAGACACAACTCTGACGTTAAAAGCAAAAGAAGTCACAAAGTATTCTCAGGACAGAAGAATTCAACAAACGTTTAATAAATTTAGCAGTGAAGGACTTTAGGAGATTCCATCCCAGTATATTGATTATTCTAAGCTGAAGACACTGGAAAACCAGAAGCTGCAGGGAGAGGCTCACCCTGGACACCCCCCCATCTGTCTAAAGCCTGACCCTCCAAGGGGACTCAGTGGTCATAAACCCCTCCCCAGGGACGTCCTCAACCTGGAAAGACTGACTCTCATCACAGGAGAGGGGAACACACCCAAACTGTCACAAGCCATCACGTCTCCCACCTACTGTTCTGAGGGCCCCTTCACTTCTCCTGAAAATCATTGCTCTCCCCTAATTTGGCCACACCCTCCTACCTTCACCCTATTGAGATGGTATATAAGCTCTCGAATCTCACCGTTGTGAGGGATTCCCACTTTTTGCCTATTATGCCCTCGTGCACTTACTATTGAACATGAATACATTTGTGTATCTTTTCACCTGTCGACCTGCCTGTTGTCAGTTTATCCCACAGACCCAGCCGTCCAACCAGGAGGGCAGAGGCAAAGTCTTCCCTGCCCTACGTGGAATCCCCAGGTGCAGGACCCCTGGTGGTCCCCGGCTGCCTTTATTACTGACGTTATTCCCTTCGAATTGCCATGGACGCTTTGTAAACCCTCTCTCAAAGCTGACCGATGGAAGGCGGAGGACATGGAGAGAGCCCCAAACAGGTCAGGGGGACCACGTCTTACCACCCATTCTGCAGTTGAATGGCGCCCTAACTGTGGGCCAGTCTCGTAGGCCCATGAGGCCACCACTGTCTCAACTATGAAATGGATGGGAGGGCACAGTAGATTGAGTCATCGCTCAAATTCTTTACTGCTCATTCTGAAACTTTGGGGGAAGCAAGAGACGATATTTTCTGTGTCGTTTGCACCCCTGTCATAGTGAATAACTGGCTGGATACCTACTTAATGGTGCTCCGCCTCTTCCTTCACTTACATGATCTGCTCTCTAATTGCTTTTCCTCTCTTAAATAGGTATTAAGAAAACATCCGATTTTTTCTTTCTTGGCTTACAGCCATGGTTTCTGGTCCCAGAGTTTTCTGAGCCTGTGAATAATTATGTGGTTTAACTTACGGATGCCCTGAAGGTAATAACAGAAATTGCTCATGATTCAGTTTTGCTTGTACTTCCCGTGCAAATCCCCCCGCCCCCACCCTCCCAACATTGGAATGATAAGATTAGCAATAATACTACTTTAACTTTACACAGAAATGTCCACGAGAGGGTCTTTCCCATTTCCCGTTTCTTATACCAGTGATGAACACAGGCTTTGATAGGAAGTAAAGGGAAGTAATTGTCCTGGGTAATGGCGGAGGGGCTCTTCAACACAGCTTTCTCATTCACTTCCCTGAAATCTCTGGATCCTCCTGTCAGTGCCCATAGATTTTAAGAGTCTTAAGAGATACATGAATCCATCATGACGCCTGGGTCTTTTTTGCGTCCTGAATCAAACAACTTGTTTAAAAAAATCATAGGACAACCAGAGGAACAGAGCATTGACTGGATTTTGGTGAAATTAAAGAGTTAGTCTCGTTTTAAGAGGCCATAAAGA
>NW_011888895.1:325915-342639 GCF_000151845.1 Pteropus vampyrus
TTGCTTGACTAGACTCTTAGCTGATACTTAGGGATTTATTGCCTGCTCTCACTTTGCGAGGGAAACTCAACTAGAATGTCTATTTACAATATTAGAAATCTTAAATGGTCCCCTATCATGATTTGGAACAGTTTTATTTTTCCTCTGAGTTTCTATTTGGGAAAAAAAAAAAAATTCTTTCTTATTTCCTTCGAGCCCACCCAGCTGTTTCATTTTGTGTTCGCTTATTTCCCATGCTCCCAGTTGGAGTGAGAAGCCATCAGAAGTGTTCTGTTCTTTTTAATACTTTATCAGCATTTCTTTTATTAGCCACATTATCCTTTATCTCTTTCCTGTGAAAGGTTTTAAAGTACAAATTGGTGAAGCCACATCTTTTGTTATTTAAATATTATGCCATCAACATTTACAAGTACATTATAAGAAGATTTAAACACAATATCCTACCCTAAGGATCACAAACCCACACATTTTTAAAAATCTGACTTTTCTTTTCCGTTTTTTTGGTGTACTTTACGTTCCAGGACGCCACCCTCTGAGTACAGAAAACTACCAGAGGCCTTGTTATTAAAAACTCCGACCTGGTCACAGACCTTTCACAAGGTCAAGAGCAGTAAACACCTTATCTTTATAAGGGCAACACATTCTTAAGTTAATACGAAAGGCTTGGATGCGTTTCGCCAGCATCGGTCTTGGAATCACAGCACTGGGACCACAGGACCGCCATTCTAGGGTGCAGTGAATGTATATCCATACCAAGCCCATGCCCTAAGGAAGGGTCTGGAAGCAGATGACTGGAAGAGAAGGGACCCCCCCTGGGACAAGGCGGCCCTGGACTCGTTAGGAGTTAGTTACTCTATGACACTGCAAATATTAAATATAGCTACATGAATCACACTACAAAATCCCAGTCCTGAAACCTGGAGTCGGGCGTAACGATTTGTTCTGGCTCCTTGCTCATGAATACCAAAGAATCATTTGAAGAAATTTGGGTCAGTATAAAGAATATTCTGAAGTTCTATTCCTCCCTCTGGAAGATACATTCTTCGTTTGACAGGACATATGCTTCTCAAGCGTTATTTTGTGTTTATTAATCTTTGAACTAAATTGTCAGTTCTTGTAACTGGGAAGAGTTTCCCCAGAACCCTCCTGACTCATGCTAAGGGTACACAACAGCTGATAAACTCCAGTGACCTCTGAGGAAACAGATGGGCTGTGTGGCTTTGCACACCCACGTGGCTTTCTAGACTATGGAGGACAGTACAACCCAGCCTTTTCCATATTTATCGGGTTGATCATAGGGGTGGTGTCACCTGTTCTATTGTTCTATCAAATCTCTTTATTATAACCTTCCATGCTACTATTTTTGTCATTTGCAAAATGACAAAAATTGTCTCTGTGTATATTTCTTTAGAATTACAAAATAATCTGTGATCATTGCAATAGTAACAAGAATTAACTTTTGTTATTTTTTATAAGGTGCCAAGCACTCTGCTAAAAGCTTAAAACTCTTGCCTCACTTAATCAACAACTCTTTGAGATAGTATTATTATCTCCATTTTGCAAATTAAAAAAAAAAGCATGAGCATAAAGGAATCAATTTATCACCCATTCATCCTTCCTGAAAATATTTCCTTCGGGGGAAAAAACACGGAATCCAAGATAGAGAATGAAATTCAAAACATGCAAAAGTGACAAGAAAAATAAATCAGTAAAATTTATACATAAATCTTAAGGTTAAGACATTTATGAAAAAGTTTATAAAAAACAAAACAAAACAAACATAAAAAGAATTTTGATGGTAAACTGGAACTAAAATTTCAGATTAGTGGTAAAAAACATGAGATGCTTAAGCTCTTATCTTATTCCAGAGGAAAAAGTTACACTGATTTTTTTCTAAATGCTTGTAGAAAAGAATGTTTAAAAGCCTTGATTAAAATTAACAGCCATCTCAAAATTGTCAAAGTTATCAGAAACAAGGAAAGACGAAGAAACTGTCATAGCCACGAGGAGCCTAAAGAAACATGATAATTAAATATAACGTGTCCTGAAACAGATAAAGGACATTAGACAAAAACTAAAGAAATGTGAATAAAGTATGAACCTCAGTTAACAAAATGTATCAATATTGGACCAATAATTTTGACAGAGGAACCATATTCATGGAAGATATTAATAATAAGGGAAACTGGATATCAAGTAAAAGAATTCTCTATGCTGTCTTTGCTGTTTTCAGTACATTCAAAATTACTATAAAATAAAAATTTTGTTAAAAAAATAAAATCAAATTCATAGAGTTGTCGTAAGGATTAAATGAGATAATCAATATCAAAAGATCTGCACAAGGACTAAAATATAGTAAGTATTCAATAAATATGAGCTTTAATAATGACTAAAAAATTAAGGTCTATCAATAGAATCGGGATGGAATATATAACTTTCCAAACTACATGCGGAGGGGAGGCGAGAGGTGAAAAAGAAAAATTCAATCTATTCAATAAAAAATAGTAAATAAAAAATGGAAAAGTTAAGAAAGAAAGCGGTATAAATAAAAAACATAAAATATCAGGAATCAGTAACTATGTTAAATGTGACTTGGTTAAACTTGCTAATTAAATAAAAAGATTCCATACCCATTTGGATGGCTACTATAAAAATAAACTGAAAATAACAAGTATTGACAAAAGTGTTTTAAACCTAATTCCAGTGTTAGATGAGGGGAAGGGGGCATCAACATCAAGCAATTAACTCAGTTTTGACAATATCTACCCAGTAATAGCATCGGACCCCATGGGTTAAGGGTTCAGGTTCACAAGACTACCACCCTCCCCCTGACTTCAGAGGTCAATGGCAAATCTAGGTTGTCACCTGCTATAGATGGGAAGTTCCAATGAACACTCTTCCTTGGGTTTTATTAATTTGCTAGAGCAGCTCACAGAAGTCAGAGAAACATTTCACTTACTAGATCAGTTTATCATAAAAGGAGAAAACTCAGGAACAGCCAGATGGAAAAGATGCATAGGAAAATGTACAGGGAAAGGGCTCAGAGCTTTCATGGTCTCTCTAGCATGCCACTCTCCCTTAACATCCACATGTTCACTAACCTAGAACTTCTTCAAACTCTGTCCTCTGGGGTTGTTATGAAGGCTTCATTAAGCATTCATGATTGATTAAATCATTGGTTATTGAAGATCAATTCTACTTCCAGGCTCTCTTCTCTCCCTGGAGGAATGCAAGGGTAGGGTGAGATGTGGAATCGAAAGTTCCAACCCTCTAAACATAGGGTTGGCTGCCTGGGTAATCAGTCCCCATCCTTAGTGTGGTTCGTAAGTCACCTCATTAACATATCAAAAGATCCACATTCTCAGCAGCACTGTCCATAATAACCAAAGGTAGAAGCAACCCGTGTCCATTGATAGATGAATGGATAAACAAAATATGGCATATACATACAATGAAATATTTATTCAACCTTAGAAAAATAGGAAATTCTGACATAGGCTAATACGTGGATGAACCTTGAGGATACTATACTAATAGAAACAGGGAGGAAAATTTTTCCTCTACCCTTCTAGGTTCTTCTGGCTGGTCTAATAATCAAATTGACATGAGACAGATTAGCAGGAGAAAAACAAATTAAAGTTCAATAATATGTACATCTCCTGCATACATGGGAGAGACCCAAGAGCACTGAAGAACTCACCAAATCACCTTAAATATACCTTCCACCAAAGGCACAAGATGAGATTGGAGGTGGAGAGTCATTACGAGAGGTGACCAGGAAAAGATCAGTAAGCAAGGGTAAGATCGTTCTGTAGATTTAAGCCCAGCTTTCTCTATTTATGATAGTTTCTAGAGTCCTCAATATCTTTCTTTTCCTGATAGCTGTGAAGGAGACACCTTACAAATGGAGATTTCCCTTACAAATGTAAATGTCCTTTTATGAAGGTAACTTCTCCCTGGTTTTCTGAGCTTCTCTCATGTCTGCTGTTTCTTAAAATTAACCAGGCTAAAATTATCAATATTCAAAAGAGGCATATTTTTGAGTGACAAAACAATTCAGTCATTAAGAAAGTACTATATGATTCTACTTATATGGGATATCTAGATTAGTCAAATTTATAGAACCAGAAAGTAAAAAGGTGGTTGCCAGGGGCTGTGTGGTGTGAGAAATGAGGAGTTGTTGTTTCATGGATGTAGAATTTCAGCTTTGCAAGATGAAACAGTTCTGGAGATCGTTTGGACCACAATGTGAATGTACTTAACACTACGAAATTATACTTTAAAAGTGGTTAAAGTGATGAATTCTAAGTTATGTGTATTTCTCCACACCTAAAAATTTTTTAAAAGACAGGATTTTCAGACTGAATGGAAACATAAAAATCCACTAATAACATGATATGCCACTAGAGAAATGGAAATTAAAATGGTAATGAGCTACCACTACACACTTGTTAGAATGGTGAGATCCCAGAACGCTGACAACACCGAACGCTGGCGAGGATGTGGAGCAACAGGAACTCTCACTGACTGCCGGTGGGAACGCAACATTACTCAGCCACTTTAGAAAACAGTTGGGCAGTTTCTGGCAAAACCGAACATACTCTACCATGTGATACAGCAGTTGTGCTCCTTGGTGCTCATTCAAACAAACTGAAAACATGTCCACACAAAAACCTCCACCTGGATGTCTATAGCAGCTGTCGAATGAACTCAAAAATTGTCTGGAGACTTTAGCTAGAAATGAATGATAGATTTATTTACACAACTAGGCAAAAAATCAGAAGTGTTCTGAAGGTAAAGAAAAGTTAAGAGTTCTTATATTAAAAGTACAATCTTGAGAATAATCAGTTCTGCATTCTTAGCTCTAGGATTGGTCCAGGACAGTTAAGAATCAGATGTCAGGCAATTGCGATGATGGATGTCTGGAGGAAGGGTGCCAGGAGGATGGGTTGCCAAAACTTGGAAGCAACTAAGATGTCTTTCAGTAGGTGAATAGTACATTAATAACCATAGTACATTCAGACAATACAATATTATTCCACACTAAAATAAATGAGCTATTTAGCTATGAAGAGACATGGAGGTAGCCTAAATGCACATTACTAATTTTAAAAAAGCCAGTCTGAAAAGGCTATTAACTGTGATTCCAACTTTATGACATTCTGGAAAAAGCAAAACCATGGAGACAGTACAAAGATCAGTTATTTCCAGGGTTTAAGAAAGAGGGACTGGTAAATAGATGGTGAACAGAGGATTTTTAGGGCAGTGAAGCCATTCTGTATGATACTACAATGATGGTACATTATACATTTGTCCAAATCCATAGGATATAGCATGCAAGACAACACCAAGAGTTAATCCTAATGTGAACTCCAGACTTTGAGTGATATGAACATGTCAGTGTGGGTTCATCTTTTCTAAGAAATGTACCACTCTGGTGACAGTACAGTGCAGGTTGTTGGTAGTGGGGGAGGCTATGCATGTGTCGGGGTAGGAGGTGTATGAGAACTCTGTACTTTATGCTAAATTTTGCTGTGAACCTAAATTTTCCTACTGTAAAAGATAGTCTATTAAACAATTTTAAATCCAGCAATATGATGTTCATAAGACACAAAACAACAAAAAAATTAAAAGTAAATGATCATCGAAGGCAAATGCAAACTAAAAAAATATATAGGTGGCAACGTTAATATAAGAAAACATAATTTAATGACAAAGCACATCAAGAGAAAGATAAATGAATACAGTACATTGATAAAAGATTCCATCCACCTCAAATATACTGGAGCTGTGAATATTTATGTATAAAATAATATCCTATCAAAATAGATATTTTAAAATTGTGCTGGAGTGAGGTGAGAGAGAACACTTTCTCTTTTTACCCTGTACATCAGTGTTGGATTCATATTCATGGTCAATCTGGCATTCTAAATATGTGCTTATTTGGTGAATGAATATTAAAATTTGGATAGATATGTCAATTTGTTCTCCAAAAATGCTGTACCTATTAACCTTTCCACCAACGGCAAAGGATTTTCTCCACGCCTTCACTAACTCTAAATAATACCGTGAGGGGGAAAAAAAAAAAAACAGCAACAACAAAAAAAAACGTTAATCTGATAAGAGGAAAGTGGGATCTTGTTTTTGTTTGCATTTTCCTGTTCACCAAGGAAACTGAGCTTTTTGTCTTAGGCAGAAGTACTCATATTTCACAGTCTAACCAGTCACATTTTTTTTTTACTCGTGCTTCTGGGTCTAACGTCTCACTTGGAAAGACTCTCCCTATCGTTTCCGTTGTTCCTCTCATTGCTTTGTTTGGAACTTTAATTCATTCTACTCAGTCCATTCTACTCAGTTCCCAACTGGGTAGCCAGTTGTCACTAAACCACTTACTGAATTTACTTTATCCGAAGATTGAAACATAACCATTATCAAGTGGCTACGTGAGTCTGTTTCTGTACCATCGCTACATCTTTTTAAGTCTATTATTTTCATAGTCCATTTTCATACCTACTAGAGCAATTTCGTCCTAGTTATACTCGTTTTCAAAACCATCTTAGCAGTTTTTAGCGTTTACTCTTCCAGATACATTTTTAAATTAAAAACACTTCCCATTAAGATTTTGATTGGAATCACATCAAATCTATAACCATATGGGGAGAAATGACAAGGCAGCATGATGCAGCAATGATTAAGCGGGCTCTAGACAAAGTCAGCTCTTTCTTCTTTGGCAAGTTCATTAATCTCACGAACTTCAGTTTCCTTATTTTCAAAACAGATACCCATGTCATGGAGCTGTTATGGGAACTTAACATGATGATGCATATAAAGTGATTAGCACAGTGCTTGACACATAATAAGTGCTCAATAAATGTCACCCTCATATGTGAGAACAGCTATACTTTGGTTACAAGTTTACAATGTCTTTCAGTGATTATCATAGTTTTCTTCACAGAGAAACTTTTGTCGTTGAACTTTTACTATTTTTTAGCTTTCTGTCGCTTCTGGGAATAGAATTTTTTTCCTTACCAGAATATTTTCTAATTGGTGTCTGCTAGTATGGACAAATATTATCTTTAATGAAGTAGAGAATTTTTTTCTCCTAGTGGTTGATATGAGGATATATTTATCTAGCAGCTGATTGTCTTAATGTACTCTACTGTTGGGCTCTATGAATTTTTAGTTTATTCTTTCAGATTTTCTGGGCAGACAACACTATCGTGCACAAATAATTGTTATATATTCTTCTATTTTGCCTTGGTTGGAACTTTTAAAGTAATTTAAAATACTGCCAGCAGTGGAGGACACCTCTCATGACTTTATTGGGAAATGTTTTCATTAACTTTTAAAAACTACACATTTTACGTTTAGAAAGGAAACAAATAGGAAATCAATAAACATTATTAAGGGGTTGCCAAAAATAGTCTGAAGTTATATTCCACATCAGAAGAGACTGAGTCACATACTTATATACAGTTGGCCCCGAAACAACACGGTTTGAACAGCGCAGGTCCGCTTACATGCAGATTTTTTCCATAAATACTGTAAATGTATTTTCTTTTCCTAATGAGTTTCCTAACATTCTCTTTTCTCTAGCTTTCTTTATTGTAAGAATATAGTATATAACAATATATGATACATATAACATACAAAATATGTATTAATCAACTGTTTATGTTATTGGTAGGGCTTCTAGTCAACAGTAGGCTATTGGTAGTTAAATTTTAAAGGAATCAAAAGCCATATGAGGTCTACAGCCATGCTGCCTTGAACAAGCCCAATCCCGTCTGATTTCAGAAGCTAAGCAGGGTTGGACCTGGTTAGTACTTGGATGGGAGATCACCTAGGAAGACCACCTAGGTGCTGTAGGCGTAAATAAAATTAAAAATAAAGGATTGTAAGCTGACAAGGTCTTTGCAATCTGTGAGGTCAACCGAGGGTTGTCTCGCTTAAAAAAAAAAAAAGCCACATGTAGATTCTAACCCCTAGTTTGTTCAAAGGTCAACTGAATTAATTGAGCAAATAATAAAAAAATGAAGAGTATATGATAATTCATCAGTTAAAGACTAAACTATACTTGGTAGATTTAATGGAGGCAAGGATGTTATTATACCGATTAAAGATTTTAAATTAATTTTATGTTAAAACAAATCGAATTTTATGATTTAAATATTTGTAGTTGATCATACATCAATTATACCTCAATAAAGCTGGGGTGCGGGGGGGAAGAGGAAAGGGTCCACTACAGAAGAGACTCTAAACAACCAAGTTTACAAAAATTATTCATCTTGTTGACGCTATAGCCAGCCTTCATCACTGGCTACTCCAACTAGCATGATGAATATCTTAGTCAGTTTGGGCTGCTATAATAAATTACTATATAGGCTGAGTGACTTAAACAACAGAAATTTATTTCTCATGGTTCTGGAGGCTAGAAGTCTAACGTCAAGGTACCAACAGGTCAAGGCACCAGCAGATCTGATATCTTAATTTTGGTAAGGGCTAATTTTGTCATGTCCTCACATGGGAGAGAGGTGGGGGAGAGGGAGAGGGGTGGAGGGTTGGGGGAGAGAGAAAGTGAGAGAGAGAGAGAGAAAGTGAGAGAGAGAGAGAGAAAGAGAGAGATTGAGAGAGAGAGAGAGAGATTGAGAGAGAGAGAGAGAGAGAGAGCGTGCTCTTCTGTGTCTCTTCTTCTTATGAGGGTACAACTGCCATTTATAAGGTCTCTATCCTCATCACCTAATTACCTGTCAAAGTCCCCACCTCCAAATATCATTGCATTGGGGATTAGGCTTCCATATGAGTTTTGGGGATACAAACATTCAGTCCACAACAATGGAACCTGAATAAGAGATCCCCTTGCATTGATGGAGGCCAAGTGAGGGTCCTACAGCATGTACTTCCACTTCCAAGGCCATCCTAGCTACTGCCACTTCTAGACGTCCAACCGCCAGCAGCAGAGACCCATCCCGAGCTCCTGATGGCACTACTTCTCTACGAGAGCAGCTAATCTCTTGATGGCAAGTCGTCTGCACTGGCCCCCTCCATCATAAATGACTTACCCTCACGCCATGAGTTCCATCCCGGATATGGGTTTACATTTCCTGCCCGCAAGCCCCAGCCCACACCATTATCTGGTGGTTTACACAATGACTACAGACAAGGACTCCCATACAACATAGATCCAACTGGGGACCCATCGTCCAGCAAAGGAGGTACAGCGTGCACCCATGAACATGGGGTCCGACGATAGAATGACAAACCACACCATCCAGAAGCAGCAGGCCTGATAGAAACTGGAATGGGCCATCGAAGGCACAGCTGGTGCTTCAGCTCAGAGGCAATCTTCCGTGAGACCATGAGACCAGTTAAAGATATAGCAAAGTAGCAACTCTCATACACTGAAAGTAGGATATAAGTCATTTTACCAAGCGATTTGTGGTAATACGCGCACACACGTGATAAAGCTTATTATCCAGCCATTTACTTCTGTTCATGCATCCTAGGAAAATTTTAGCTTAGGTACAGAATGAGACATGTACAAGAAGATTTTTGCAACATCGTTTATAATAATAAAATATTGCAAACAACTTAAAGACCCATTAACAGAATGGATAATAAAGCACAGAATATTCATACAGTGCAATCCCGCAGCAGTTAAAGTGAATGAAGTAGCACTCTATCAGTATGGATAAATCTTAAAAACATAATATTAGAGAAAAAATAAGTTGCTGGATAATATGATAACTTTTGTTTCCAATTCATGAATCTGGAAACCAATGTTATGTATCGCCTGAGGATCCATACCTTTGTAGTAATTATATAAAAGCAGGCATGGGACAACAGCCACCAAATTCAAAATAGCCCTTGACTCTGGGACAGAAGGAGTTGTGCGGGACCCAGGAGGGGTACACGGGAGCCTTTGATTTTGCAATGTTTTAAAAAAATAATCTAGTCTACAGCCATGCCACCTTGAACAAGCCCGATCCCGTCTGATCTCAGAAGTTAAGCAGGGTCGAGCCTGGTCAGTATTTGGATGGGAGACCACCTAGGAAGACCGGGTGCTGTAGCGTAAAAGATAAAAAATAGGATTGTAAGCTGACAAGTTCCTTGCAATCTGTGAGGTCAACCGAGGGTTGCCTCGCCTAAAAAATAAAAAAATAAAAGTATAAAAATAAACATAATCTAAAACACAACAAGATGTTAGGATTTTTCAAAGCTTTGCGGTGGCTATATGCGTGTTTTTCATTACTAGATATTCTATGTCTTTATTTGTTAATAAAGCAATGTTTTACAAACTGCAAGTTACTTTGTAGAAGTGGTTTGTGAAATCGGCTTTATGGCTCATAACAAAACCTTTAAAAAAAGAAAAAAGGAATATAATAGAATATGTCAGAATATTTAGGTAATAAGTTACTTCAGGGCTTACTGTATTGCTATATAAAATATATTACTTCTCAAGGGTCTTAGACAAAAATATTCAAAAGCCATTTATCGAACATCTGAAGTTGTTGTCTGAACACACTAACTAGATTCAACAAAACTCTTCTTATGTCTGACCTTAAGCAATGTTACTGTGTTATTCTTAGTTATAATATACTATATATAATTATATTATACTTCATTTCATAGTCAGTCACATCTATAGCAATACAATCCACAGAAGAAATTGTGGATGTTTAAAAGGCATTTGCATGTTTCTTTAAAATAGTTTAAATTAAACATTATTTTAAAGTCTGAAATTTGCACTTTAACTAAAATTTACGTTAGGTTAGGGATGTAGTGATGAGCAGCCTGGTCTAGGTTTCACTTGTTATTAATGTCACCTCTTATGTAAAAAAATACAACTCCATGGAAAATGATGTCAACTATTAATTGGTTCATTGACTCAGTTATATTATTTGCTTCATTGTTTTGTGCTATAACTATTTCACATTAACAGAAAGATTTTTTAGTGCTGTCCATGTAGTTCTAAATCTTTAGTCTTACCCAACTGGTGAATACCTGGAGATGCAATGGATGAGTTCATCGGGCCCTTGAGTAGAGAAATGAGTTTTCTTGTTCTTCTTTTCTGGCCCCAATGCATTTCGATGAAAAATGTGCTTGCGATGAACTCTTGTTTCCATCAGGTAGAGAGGAGGTCTTTAGTACTTGGAAATAAAGGAGTTGCAACCTGGTAGGATGCATGGCTTCGAGTACACATGCACAAGGCTACAAAAGGAGGGCCGGTCATGAGCGGAGTGTTACCAAGTCCAGCCAAAGTCAACGGGAGCCTTGGTTTAGGAAGTTGTGGTATGAATGGAGAAAAGGGGCGAAGGCACTGATGAAAAGAAATGGACAGTCAGACAAAAAGAACACAGCCAGAGACTCCTGGTCTCAGAGGAGGGGCCCGAAATGTGCCCACAGTGTGAGAGTAACCATAAAATCAGGGTAGTGAGGCTGCATAACCAGGAGCAGATGGTCCCCTTGGGTCCTCCTACAGAGAACAGACGTTGGCCACCTTGAAAATGAATAGGCATGGAGGTGAAACGGACAATCACAACTTCAAATGAAAATTTTTAATATTTCTCCCCAAATGCACACTTCCAGAGAAGATCGCCCTTAATCATAAGAAATACATACAGAATGAAATCAGATGCTCTTGAATACTCGACAAGCATATTCCACCTCCTACTCAATCCTCTAAATAAGAAGGTGTACACAGATACAGTGAGCTTTTTAGAGCTGTTGGAGAGCTCCCAAGATGCTTTATTTTCTGACACACATGCTTTCAATCTATTAGGAAAACATTCTACTTTGAGGCAATGTTTCTTACACTTAATTCTACCAAATAATTTTTAATAAAATAAAAACTGCTAATGACATAGTTAATTTTTTTTTTTAATTTAAAAGAAAGCTATAGATCTGAGACTATTTTATTTTGGATTGCATCACCAGAGATGAATTGAATACAATTCATTCAAGGGAAGGGGGATACACACACCTGGCATGTTTTTGTTCACACATTAGCCACATGCTTCACAAAACCCACTTTCATTAGGGGTGACCGCTTTTGCAGTCACACTTTTAGATCTCTAAAATGTTTCTTCATACTTTTTAATACTGATAATTTTGTGTTATTTCAGAGGGATTCCCTGAAAACATTCCCATCGATATTTTTATTATGAAAATTTCATGCATATATCAAAGTAGACGGCTTAGTACAATGAATCCCAGTCATCTAGATTCACAATTACCAACTCAAGGTCAGCCTGGTTTCATCTGTGCCCTCACCCACTTCCTGCCTTCCAATACTACTTAGCAGCAAATCCCAACATCATATCATTTGGGGCATAAATATTTCAATATGTAACTCGAAAAGACAAGGACTCTTTTTTTAAATAAAACATCCAAAGTTTCATTTTTGTATCTAAAAATTAATAATAATTTCATCGTTTCAAATATAGTCAACATATTATAGTCAGTAATAATTCAAACCCCATCAGTGTTTGAGGAAAACTCTTGTTTTGCACCATAAGGAAAACAATGCGACCTGCTTCCTGTCTCCAGAAGGGAGGGATGTGAATGACAGCAGAGACAGGGATGGGCAAAGGGAAATGTGATCGTGCCTGGATTACTGAGGACCCTGCAGGTCAGAGCTGTATTAAACAACCACAAAAGGATCCTTTTATTCCAGCAATACTGGAGTGTCTCATGGAACTGAAGCTCAGGAAGTCAGCTGGGTCTCAGAAGGGACTGAACTGGGAAGTGGGGTACCCTCTCCACTGCCCAATTCTCTTCTCTCTTACCCAGATTTCGAGGCTAGTCATTCCTCATGATTTTTTTTCTGCTTCTCTTTATAAGAAACCAGCCCATACCGTGATGGGACTATCTTAGTTATAATTGCAAGTTTCCAGGAAAAAGGGCCTCTGATTGGACCACGTTGAGCTAGGTGTCCACTCTTGGTCCAATCAACAGCATCTGAGGGGTTGAGTCCCCTGTAACAAACATAGCTGCCAGTAGCTTCCCCAAGTGGTCTGGTACGTGGGCAAAATCTCCCAGAGAAAGCCAAGGGCCACTGCTCATGGGCTGGCTTGTTGCCAGGGAGGACTGACAGCAGAGGCATCTCTAGAGTTAAGGTACAGACAGTGGGCCACCATGCTGGGTCTTGCAGGCTGGAGGACATTTCCACCTCCCCGTGTGACAAAGGAAAGGGTTCTGTAACGGGCAGGGTTGTCATATTCAACGAACTCTGTTCTTCCCTCCCCAACCCCCTCCCCAAGCAAGGGTTTAGAACTAAGAATCCCCGAGGTTCCTCTTCAGTGATCCCAAAGTGAGAACCACCCTCCGGGCCAGTGAGCAAAGGTTCAGTCGGCCTCAGTTCTGTCTTGTCCCTTGGCTGGTGGAGGTGTGTGCAAGAGATAAACTCTTTAAAACTATTTGTCTCCAGTCTATCACAGGTAGACATCTCCACCTGGAAGCAGGGCTAAGAGGCAGGTAAGGATGAGGGCCTAGTGAGATGTGGATAGGAGACAAAGTTAGATGTCTAAAAAGAATTTAAATTCAGCTGGCGTGCCTAAACAGCAAGGCCTGACTGAACAGGTATTTTCATCTACATCATCTTCATCAGCGTTCATTCATTCATTCCTTCCTTCCTCCTTCCCTTCCTGCCATCCTTCTTTCCTTCCTTCTCGACCTTCCTGCCTCCCTTCCTTTCTTCCCTTCTTCCTGCCTTTTTCCCTCTCTCTCTCCTCAGTCTCCCCTCTCTTTCCCTCACCTCAGTGACTCCTTAAAGATTTGAGCTCTGGCCCTTGTTCCCAGACATTCAATTCCGCAGCCTTGAGGCCCGGCCTGAGAATCTGCCTTTACAAGTCAAGAGAATTTTGATGCACGCCCAAGTTTGAGAACCTCTTGCTGTCAACAGAAACAGTAGTCAAGCCGACCCCAGAATGTTCCATTCATTCTTTTGCCTTTGAACGAGATGAATTTTCCTAATATAATTTCCCCACATTTCTGTGGTGATGGAGATGTGTGTAGCCAACATACCACAGTTGTTACCGAAGGCATTTAAGTCTACACCCTAAATATCCTTCCTCCTGCCCCAGGAGCTGCCCTCAACAGCTGCTTGGTTCGAGAAAAGCTCACGAAGGTCTCCTGGGCTCCCCAGTCATACCACCGTCTCTAAGTTAGGGAAGCAGTACGTTTCCCTCAATTTAATGTACTAATGTTCTTGAACTTGGTATTGGTACCGTGAATTGACTAATATAACAAATATGTTTAAAAATTGTAAATTCTAATTTTTGAAACATTATCAGTCCTAGTTTGATATAACAGTATCTAGATTTGTACATCAAAGTGCCCTGCTTGGGAGAGAGTCCCCATATTAGAAAAGTGTAATGGTCACCACGCATAGGACAGGTGAGGCGATCTGCCTGTGCAAAGCAGTCGTGGGCTAGTCTGGAAAGAACCATTTCTTTTCTTTCTTTTTTTTTTTTTTAAAAAAAACTAACTCTATTGACGTATAGCTTACATACCATAAACTCACCCGTTGCAACGGTACAATGACTTTTAGTGAATTTATGTATTTATATAAACGTTGTAAACGGAGTCAGTTTCCTGACACCTCCATCTACCCAAAAGGGTTTGCAGTCACTCCATCTACCCAAAAGGGTTTGCAGTCACTCCCTGCTCCCATTTGCAGCCCCAGGCAACCATGATCTCCTTTGTCCCTATCGTTTTTGCCTTTTTCTAGAAATTTCCTGTAAATAGAATCGGACACCAGGCACTCTTTGTATCTGGCTACTTACACTAGTAAAATGTTTCTTACACTAGTAAAACGTTTCTTCCAGGCTGTCGTATAGATCAGCCGAGTGGGATTCCGCTGGGTGGTTCCTTTCCCTGTCTTGGTTCGCTTTAACTCCCTGAAACAAAAGGTGTTCCCATTTGTATGGTTGGAACTTTCTGTGACTAGAAACTCCAAACCTAGACAATTTCTTGTCGTCTCTGTGCTGCCAGTTGAGAGGAAAGCTGCATGTTGTCAGTCATTTCGATTGTCTAAGCTGGGGACAATTTTTTTAATGTCGGTTTAACACTCAGCTCGTGTTCTTAGATTTCAACTAATGATACCTATTTTTCAGCGGAAAGAATCATTGCTTGTCTTTTTTAAAAGATACAATTGTTTACACAAGCTTTTTCTGAAATATTCTAGTGTCATCTATCAGGTAAGAACATGCCCCATCACAATTTTATGTTTTACCGTAAGAAGATCAATGTTAGCAAGTGACCTATCGCGGGCATATGTCTGTGGCGCACACGTTTCGCACTTAATTCTTGGGTTCGCTGCGCCTAATTCTTGGGCTGCAGCATCTAAACCTGGCGAAAACGTGATCTTCTGCGAATGTGCTCCGGGCATCTATTTTGGAGTGAATAGTCTCTGGTTCAAATATCTGTGTGTGTCTATTGCCTTGGAAATACTTCCTCAGCTTCCGAGGCATTCTCCAAACACTTTCTGAATTAGCCAGCGATCCGGGGTATTTGCAGATAGCGGCAGCTCCTCTCCCTACGATCCATTTCCGGCCGCACAGCTGACTGGCCCAAAGAGGAAAGAGCATCTAATGGTTTGGAAAATTTAGTTCAGTGGGCTATGGAGTTCTTTATTTTTAACAGTGTGATTAAACAATATTTCTGACAGCACAGGAAATTGGACACATGTTTATTAAGTGCTTCTTTTGAAAAGGGCACCATGCCAGGGTATAAAGCAATGATTTATATGCTTCGTTCATTAAGAAGACATTTCAGCACTGACTCAGTGATAGATGTGAGACAGAAAGTTGAGTAATTCTTATCTTCAAGGAATGTACAACCTGCCATGGAGACATGGGCTCGTGTTCTTTAGGTGGTTTAGGTTTGCTGACAAACCTGCACACTCTTTCTTTGGTTTGGTTTGGTTTGGCAGAAAAATAGTTTCAGCATTATTTTGGAGATAGAAATCTCTCTCTCTCTCTTTTCTTTTATTTTTTGAGAAAAAATTCAGAGTGATTTTTATAATAAAATCAATGTTCAATCATAGAATAGAGTTCAAGAGAAGATACAAAATTGGAATGTAGAAATTTGTCTAAAGCATCAGAATCAGACACACATACATCTCCCCCCAGAGATAGAAATCTCTTGCTTCACCAAAATATGAGTTTCTTCCCGACTAGAAGGGCACGGGTTGGTTGGATCTAATTGGTTTCTGAGGGTGCAACTAAACACGTCTGCAGCTTATGAGAGCTTTCATTTTAACCTTGATGACGTGAAACTTCTGTGTCCATCCTACAGGGGACACGGAGTGAGAGAGACATGACTCAGGAACCAGAACAACGTAGGTGCTGATTTTGTGCTGATTGGCAGGGTGACCTTCAGCATTTGCTTTGATTTCCCTGGGCCTTGGTTAGTCCACCTGGAAAAGGAAGACCCTTGTGTCTGTAAGTTCTCAAGTTCCTTTCAGCAAGAAAATTCAATGAAAACTTTTTCACTGAGGACACAAGACCCTGGCCAGCCCGTGTCTAATAATTATTGCTAGGTAAACTTCCTAAGGGTTTATGACTTTTCCATTCCTCAGGTGTTATATATCTTTTCTTTCCATGGGTTCGTAATGGAACAAAGTAAGAAATGTGTCATCGATACATATTAATGTTTTAAACATTGATTTTGACTGTGTAATAATGAGAAAATTAACTTTCACATTTTAAATATACATATAA
>NW_011888895.1:343499-352397 GCF_000151845.1 Pteropus vampyrus
GGGTGATCAGCGAGCAAAGAGCTTTGCAAATCTAGATGTGAGCAACAAAAAGGCAAGTTTCAAGCAAATGTTGACATTACGTCCTGCTGCAAAGGACAGAAAACCAAAGTAACGGTGACTTAAACATGAATGTTTCCTCTAAACAGTGGTCTGACGGGTGTCTCCATCAGCAGGAATCCAGGCTCCTGCCACCTCGATGCTCACCACCCTAAATGCGGTGCGCCCCTTTGTGGGTCAAGATGCTCCTCAAGTCTCGGCTAGGCGGCAAAGAAAGAAGGGGACCGCGCCCCCTCCCTGTAAGGCCGCGTCACAGAAACGGCAAACACCGCCTCCACTTATATCCCACGGCCTGGGATCTAGTCACACGGTCACAAAGAGACACACATGGGAAGTTGGGATTCTTGGTTCCAGGTGCTTTGTGCTCAGTTAAAAATTGGGGTTCTATTATTGCAGACGAGTGCATCTGTGTAGTAAGCCTTCGGCTTCTGACAAGTCACCACGTTCCACAGACGTGTCTTTATTTAGATTGCGTGCGGGCCCTGGCAGAAAGTCTGTGTGACTTACGGCGGGGGCTTTGGGTCACACGGTAGTTATTAGCCTCAGCTTCAAGATCGGGATCAGCCGTGTGGGAAAGCAGCATGACTACGTGATGGAGCCCCAGTCAGAACTCTGGACTCCAAGCTCGGGTGAGCGTCCCTGGTCGGCAGAGCTCCACGTGTGTTGTCACACGTCCGTGCTGGGACAGGAACGCTGTCCGTGGCTCCACCGGCAGAGGACAATGCAGGCTCCGCATCGGGTACTTTCCTGGACGCTGCCCTTGGAGGATTTTAATGTGTTCTTTTGCTGTCGTAAACGATCGTCATGAGTACAATAGTTTTTAGTGAGTTCTGAGACTTTCCAGCAAGTTATTGAAACCGAGGGTGGTTTTGGGAATCCCCCAAACTTGTCATTGGTCTCAGAAGTGAGAGTGGTTTCATATGCACCGTGCTCACTCTAACTTCATAGCATCTCGACCGTTTCCAAACGACGCACAGATGAGCAAAAGGACAAGGCTGCTTGTGGCCAGAGGCTTTATGCGCTCCGGGACTTACCTGCCTGCGCTGATAATGCAGGTACTGATATCTAAACGATCATAATTTATTCATGACATCCAACATGCTGCAATAAAAGATATTCTGCCATAGAAATGGGGGGAATGCTGGCAGAGGAAAGCAAACGGCCCTTTCGTCCGCCTAGGTATCCACACACCTTTCTTCCCGCATATAGTACAGGTTTATACCTTTCCCAAGGGCAATGACTTCAAAGTCCCATGCGGGCACATCCTCCAGCTCAAAAACTGGCTTCTTGGGTGGTACATCGAGCTCTTCATCAGGCCAGAGGGGCTCCTGGTGGCCTGGAGACCCGTGGACTAAGAGAAAAGCTATCTACTTCCAAATGAGCACCAAAATGAGCAGTCGGAAAAGAGGAGGTTAAGTAAAACCTCCCATTTGGAAAAGGGGCTTGTGGGAAACACCCAGCCGTCCTTGGCCTGTGGCAGCGACCGAATCCTCAAGGAGCGGTGAGGACCCCCTTGTCGGACAATAGAGCAAACTGCTCGGTCAGCCCACCCGAACACCTCTGGCTCTGGAACAAAGCCTCTTGGTCAGTTTCCTCCCTGCGCTGCTGGCCGAGGACCGCCTTTGTCCCTCAGCTTTAAAAGCCACATCGGAAGCGAGGATGATACCGTGGCACAGGCGTTGCTGTTTGGATGGTCCCGTCACCTGCTTTGAAGGCCAGTTTGTGGTTTCTTTAACAATATGATTAGCACCCTCACAAACTTAGTGGGCTTCTGGAACGTTCGCTCCATTTTAGGAACGTTGGATTTAGGAAATTGAAAAACAAAACACACAGAATTCCCAGTTAAAACGGAATTTCAGATAAACCATGAATACTTTAGAATGGAAAGATTTGAGGCAGCTTACCCTACAAAACTAGTTGTTGTTTATCTGAAATTCAAATTTAACTGGGCATCCCGTGTTTTATTTGGCAGCCCTATTCTATTGTCGAGAATCAAACCATAAATCCTTGCCTGGACAGTTAATTTTACTTATTTATTATTATTATTTTGCTTGAAGATGTCAGCTTTTTGGCTGCTGGTTGCCATGCTCCCCCATTCCCTTCTCTCCACTTTAATGACTGCTGCCTTCAGGCCTTATGAAGTGAAGTTTGGGAAGGTAACCCCCTCACACAGCTGTTTGCTTCTTGACTGCCTGGCAAAGAAATGGAAATATATAACCCTTTGTAAAACTTTGAGACATCACTGATGCCGTCCTCCTAGGCAGACCTTGCTTGGGGTAGGCAAGCGGTGGGGTTATTTAATCCAGCAAGACCTCAAAACACCAGCTTATCAGTCATATTACACTGCAGGCTCCAGGCAGAGAGGACATCCTTGGCAGAACGCTATTCCCCATTCTGTTTTCAGACTGGCTGGCTTTCACCTCTGTCTTGGACTTTAAGAAGTGTCAGGGAGCAGCTGAACATGCCCCAAATTCTGAATGTTTCCAAGCATTTTTTCCTAATGCTCAGCCTTGGTCACAGGTAGGATGCCTTCAAAGTAACACTGGGAACATGCCACCAGATGTCTCAACGCCATGTACAATGGTCGCCGTTCTCCCTGGCTATAATATCTGAGTCCTTGCCATCCACCTTGCCATCTCTCACTTCCAGATACCGAACTCTGTGTGGGTTAGGGTTAGAGTCAGCCGCAAGAGTCAGAAATCACACAAATTAGTATAGTTGTGTTCTACGGCCACTGAAACAAATCACCACAAACTTAGTGGCTTAAAACCACACAAACTCGTTATCTTAAAGTTCCAGAGGTCAGAGTCCGAAATGAGACTTCTGGAACTCAAATCGAAGTTTGGCAAAGGACTTTTTGATTATAGTGTGCCCACCCGCGTAATCCAGGATAATCTTCCCATCTCAGGATCTTGAACTTAACCACACCTGTGAAGTCCCTGCGTAAGGTAATATGGTCATGGCTATCAGAGATTAGGATGTGGACTATTTTTTTTTTTTTTTGAGGGGTGTATTACTCTGTCTACCACAACAAGGAAGAAGTTTATTTCTCTGGCAAATAAAATGTAGGCGGTCAGGGCCAGTACGGAGAGCTCAGGCTCTTTCTACCTTGCCCCGTTCCATCCGCGGCAAATAGTAGCCTCCACTTCACGTCCAAGAGGACTCCTCAAACTGTCACCAACACATCCAGATTCTCGCCAGCAGGGTGGAGGAAGGGGAACAGGAACGACTTGCAGTTGGTGTCCATTAATATCCCATTTGTCAGAATGTAGCCACGTGCCACACCTAGCTGCAAGGGGACTGAAGAAGGGAGGGATTATTCTGGGCAGCCACATGCCTAGCTTGAAAATTGGGGTTTCTACGATTGCAGAGGGAGGAGAGGACACCTACTGGGGGACATTCGCAATCCTCTCCATAGTTCCTGACCAAATCACTAAGATTTACATGCACATTTTCATAGAATGAGTTTAATTCACACGCAAGTGCACTCAACTCTAGAAGACGGCCAGGTTTTACTTAAGTGCTACTAGTCTCACACAGATCTTCAGAGTGAGACAACGAGCATCCTCTGTTTGGCACCCAGATCAATGTTCTCATTAAAAACAAACAAGCAAGCAAAAAAAAAAAAAAAAAAAACCAGAGACATTCACAAAGATAAGAAAAGAAGAACATGAAATGGAAGTTTGATGGTTCCAGAAATAAGCAGAACATCTTTTCCTGCAGAAGCTTAGCGTGGGCTGAACGATCTGATTATCAGTGAACGAGTACTATGAGCTCTTACTGACCGGGAGAGGGGGCGGGGGCAGCTGGAGGAGGCGCAGCTCAGAGTGGAGGTGAGCTTCATGAAGGACACATTGGCACACCTGATGGGAATGGGGGTTTGAATGAGACGTGGGATCCCTCTCGCTCAGCTCACGCCTCTTCAATAATCAAGTTCCATCGGGACAAGCTCTTAAAATACTCCCTATTGACCCATTTCCTTCCATCCTATGTTATTTCCATGATTGGTGTCCAGTTACTATTGTCTCTCACTAAGATTACTACAAACATCTCCTAACTGAGGTGTTTAGTGAGATGTTACTCTGTGACATATCCTGCACCTGGCGGCCAGAAGGGCTGTTCCCAAATGCAAAGCTGGTCGCCTCATGTTGTCGGTTGAATTGTGTTCCTCCCAAAAAGACATGTCAGAGCCCTGACCCCTAGCCCTTCAGAATGTGGCCTTATTCAGAGAAACGGTCTTTACAGAGGTGATCAAGGTAGAATGAGGTCACCCTATATGGAATTACTTGTTCAACCACCTCTCGTCCTTGCTAGGCTGTGAGCTAAGTGAAGAGAAGACCATATCTGTTTTGTTCCCAGTGAGTCCTCAGGATTTAGCATAATTTGTAATTGGCATCCAGCAAATAGATGTGAAAAAAACCGGTCAAATGAAGAACGTATTTTCCTTTAAAAAACTTTTTTCAATTACAGTTGACATTTAATATTATACTAGTTTCATGAGTAATATGTTTCCCATGAATTATGCGAGTAGCTCTGTTTCCATTTTCATCCCCGGCTTTTAGTGTTTTCAAACTTTCCAACATAGTGAGCTGAAAAAATTATACAGTGAAGACACATCTACCACCTAGATTCTAGAAGTAACACTTCGCTATATTTGCTTTATCACATATGTATTCCTCCACCAATCTCCCTTATTTATTTGATTTTGAGTTTTGAATCATAGATGCCCTCAAGGAGCCTGGCAGTTCAGTTTAGCAGGTATTCTTAGGACAGCCGGCTGTGACTATGCCTAAAAGTCAGGTCCGTGGCCCTTTATGCTCACACGATGATTGTGCCTATTTATAATTTTGAAGCTGGAGCTTTGTAGAGTTATCCAGCATTCCCTTTATTCCAGATCCTTCCCTATGTTCCGTGCAGGTATATATTCAACAGAGATTATCTCATACAACATCTTGCCCTCGGTTTAGGATCAAATAAAGAAACTGCCCAAACAAACCAAGAAGAACTCCATGATGGTGGAGAAAATCAAACGAACGGGGCCATAACTGAGATGGAGCAAGGACATCTCATCTGGAGGAGAGCCCGAGGCAGGCAGCCACTGTCCTGCTCGGTCAGGGTCAGAGAGGGTGAAGCAAGAGTGGAACTTCCGTACAGGACTGTGGTGGCACCTGACATCTCCTTGCCACCTGGGCCTCTTGGAATTCCAGAAAAACCCCGTAGTCTCTGAAGGATACAGAAGCCCAGGCTCACGAGCTGTTGGAAGTGATGGAAAAAAGAGATTTGGTGCCATCAAACGGGATACAGCTCAGCTCAGCTCAAACGGGATACAAAGAGCCGGTCGGTAAGGAGTGGGCTGCTCTCTGCCCAGAATCCTCACCCTTGCTGCAGGCCCAGTGGACACCCCTGCAGCCGATACAGGACGTGGAGTGGGGACACGGCCTCCGTCAGGTTAAACCTCAACTAGTCCAACCCCGGCATGCTCTTAGGCATTCATGAGCAATGGCAGGAAATCAAGGTAATTTCAGTGATTTTCACCCTGATGATGTCGTTCACGAAGGCTTCTCCTATTCGTTTCTGAGTTATTAACTTGACCCCATGGTACACATTTTTGGGGCTTGTTTTGAGTAAGTTCTGGCTACATTTACTATAAAAATTTTCTCTTTGTGGATTTACACTTTAGAATTTTGAATAACTCCAGTACACCAACTCTCAGAGCACAATGGTCTGTTGCGGACACGCTGTAGAAAGTTTATACTCGATCCATCGGCAGTCTCTCACAGCAGGTAACACAGACAACACAAACCAGTAAGACAAGTGCCTGGACCAAACGTTAACTTTAAACACGTCGAATTATAGGAAGACTCTGAGAATGAAATTAATGTAAGAGATAAACTACATGGTTTCAAACAAGTTTTCTTTTCCTTTTTGCCTTTTTAATACTGAGTTTATGATGCAGCATTCATCGACTTGGGTATTTGAGAGCTAGTTTAAATGTCTCCCCTGGAAATGGTAAGGATCTTCGGTAAGGAAGAACATGCAGAAATGAGTAAATTGATCTTGTACATAACTTAAAACAACACTGTCCTGGACTTCAGTTACAAAGGCCAACATAGCTGTGTTTTGCTTAAGGTCATTTAAATCGGTTCCTGGTTCTTGCAGTTGAAAGAATCCCAATTCTGCTCTTATCGGTTCTTTTACACTCTTTTTAAAAAAATTAATGATACATATTTTTTTAAGCAATAATAAATACTTTAAATGTAATGGTAAGTATGTTTGAAATAATGCATATTTGTGAGAAGAGCAAAAAAAGAACAAGATACCCAGAATCCTAATCAATCCAGTACAAACACTGTTAATATTTCGGGGAGTCCTTTTTCTGCTGGGCTGTGTGTGTGTGTGTGTGTGTGTGTGTGTGTGTGTGTGTGTGTGTGTGTAATTTAGAAACATGTTGCATATGTTCTGTTTCTTTTGTTTGCCTGTTTTTCACAGCTGTAATCATATTATAAAATTCTGTGTTTTTTAACTTTTATTTTAACACAACCATTTTCTCTTCATCGAAGTTAAACATGATTTGGTTATCCACACTGCATCACAAATCATCTCAAAACTTAGTGGCTTAAAACAATAGTCATTTTATTATTTCTCACAGTTCTGTGGGTCGACTGAGGCTCAGCTGAGTGGTTCTTCTGCTGGTCTTGCTTTGTGTCCTTTATGTGGCTGCAGTCAGATGGCAGTGGGGGTGGGACCTCTGAGATGGCCTCATATGCCAGGTCCTTGAAGAGGATGCCGGGAAAGCTGGTTTTAGAGCCTGGGAGCGCCTCGGAGTCACCCAACACGGTCTCTTCACCAGGGTCTGGGGGCTCCTTACGTGGTCCTCAGAGCTCCCACAATGCAAAAGCAGAAGTCGCCATTCCCTTTTAAAGCTCAGGCAGGCCTGGAATGCCTACCGCCTGCTATTGGTTAAAGTGAGTCGCATGTGCTAACATCTGTGTGACATGGCCCAGGCCCTTCTTCCCTACTTGCTCCTTTCTCGTTGGGACTTTTTCTAGCTATTCTTGCTTATTTATTATTCCAGATAAACTTTATAATCAATCTGCCTGGATCCAGGAATAAAGAGAAGATGGTGTTTTTGTTGGTATTGCTCTAAATTTATAAATTAAATAGGGACAAATGAACGTTTTAATGATGTTGAACCTTCCTATCCAGGCATATGGTATGCTTTTCCCTCTGTTGAAATCTACAGTTATGTCTTTTGTAAGACATTAATAATTTTTCTCCTTTGTCCTTTTTTTTACATTTCCCACTGTCTATGCCCAACTTGTTTTATTATTTCTTGAACTCTTTAATCCAACTAAGTTTTTTGGGGGGAGGAGGTGGGGGACTTACGGTGTGATAGCAAAATCTAAATGAATTTTTCTTCTAAATATCAAGCCATTTAGTCTAATTTAATTTACTGACTAATCCTCTGTTCTCTACTGATTTATGGTAACTCTTGTATCATTTATTAAAATCTTATATACTAATATATTGGGATCTTTTCTGAGCTATCTTGTCTAACTGGCCTTATGCCAGAATGATGCTATATTAACTCTTATAGCTTTACTATGTTTTATACTTAGTAAGGCTCTTTTTTGTACAATTAACATTTTTAAAAGATATATCTCTTAAACACTGTATTACTTTTTCAGAATTTTAACATAATAATTTCATTAAATTTCCTCACTAAAATTATATTGAGAGATTAATTAAGCCTAAGAATTAATCTTATAAGACCAGACAGTTGAATATATTTAGATTTCCTATTTAGAAAGAGTGTACATCTATCCACTTTTCATATTTCATATTCCTTAATTCACTCTTATTGCTTTATTCATGTGACTCAAACATATATTACAATCAAATTATTCCAAGTATTTTATATTTTTATTGCTATTGAGAATACAATCCTTACTTTCATTTTATTTTCTAACTGGTTATTGCTGTTAAATAAAAATGCCTATTGATTTTTGTATATGTAGCTGTTTTAAAATTTACAGGCACAACACATAAATGGCCAAAGAAGTAACAGTCTTCACCTCTCTATAAATTAGCCCAGTTTAGCTCTCCAGCAACCATTTGTGCTTAGGGTGGAGGAAAAAAATCAATCTTCCTATTAAGTTGCAACTCAATTGAAAGTGTTTTACATTCCCTTTCGCTCGCATCCTCATTCTCCTTCTCGCCTTCTCTCTGAACTATTCTACCTGGGATGGGAGAGGCGGACGGTTCAAAATGCCCTGTACCTCGACCAAGGTCCCAGCGGGAGTAACGTGCCATTTCATCGCCTGCAGCCCCACAGGCTGCGACACCACGCCAGAGGGATTTAGCTCTCTCCACTGCTGCCTCAGTCCACACCCCATTCCTGCTGGACCCTCTAATCCTCTGCTCCTTCATTTTCACTTGGTCTGCGTTTTCTATCATTTTCTGTGGCCCTGTCCATCTCCATCTCAAAGTGAGAAGCTGACTCCAGAGGACAGGAAGCCAGACCCCACCCCAGGATCTATTTTGCTATATTCTCTTGTCATATCTCTTTCTCCAAACCAGATCTCATATCTTTGGGACAATGCTCTTTATCACACAGTTTGTGATTCAGGGTGTAAATCTGATGAAGGGAGAGTTGGGTGGAGGTAACCTACTAGGAATTACAAGACATAAACATTCTTTAGATAATATTTCAAAAATATTATCCTACCACATATATTTATCTTATCTCCTTCTATTACGGAATGTAAACGTTCATGCATGCAAAGCAGAGACGTAGTATAATAAAGGTCCATGTCCTTGTCACCCAGCTTCAGTAAATAT
>NW_011888895.1:352447-356821 GCF_000151845.1 Pteropus vampyrus
ATAATTTCATTAAATTTCCTCACTAAAATTATATTGAGAGATTAATTAAGCCTAAGAATTAATCTTATAAGACCAGACAGTTGAATATATTTAGATTTCCTATTTAGAAAGAGTGTACATCTATCCACTTTTCATATTTCATATTCCTTAATTCACTCTTATTGCTTTATTCATGTGACTCAAACATATATTACAATCAAATTATTCCAAGTATTTTATATTTTTATTGCTATTGAGAATACAATCCTTACTTTCATTTTATTTTCTAACTGGTTATTGCTGTTAAATAAAAATGCCTATTGATTTTTGTATATGTAGCTGTTTTAAAATTTACAGGCACAACACATAAATGGCCAAAGAAGTAACAGTCTTCACCTCTCTATAAATTAGCCCAGTTTAGCTCTCCAGCAACCATTTGTGCTTAGGGTGGAGGAAAAAAATCAATCTTCCTATTAAGTTGCAACTCAATTGAAAGTGTTTTACATTCCCTTTCGCTCGCATCCTCATTCTCCTTCTCGCCTTCTCTCTGAACTATTCTACCTGGGATGGGAGAGGCGGACGGTTCAAAATGCCCTGTACCTCGACCAAGGTCCCAGCGGGAGTAACGTGCCATTTCATCGCCTGCAGCCCCACAGGCTGCGACACCACGCCAGAGGGATTTAGCTCTCTCCACTGCTGCCTCAGTCCACACCCCATTCCTGCTGGACCCTCTAATCCTCTGCTCCTTCATTTTCACTTGGTCTGCGTTTTCTATCATTTTCTGTGGCCCTGTCCATCTCCATCTCAAAGTGAGAAGCTGACTCCAGAGGACAGGAAGCCAGACCCCAGCCCAGGATCTATTTTGCTATATTCTCTTGTCATATCTCTTTCTCCAAACCAGATCTCATATCTTTGGGACAATGCTCTTTATCACACAGTTTGTGATTCAGGGTGTAAATTTGATGAAGGGAGAGTTGGGTGGAGGTAACCTACTAGGAATTACAAGACATAAACATTCTTTAGATAATATTTCAAAAATATTATCCTACCACATATATTTATCTTATCTCCTTCTATTACGGAATGTAAACGTTCATGCATGCAAAGCAGAGACGTAGTATAATAAAGGTCCATGTCCTTGTCACCCAGCTTCAGTAAATATCGCCCTGTTCCAACCACAACTCGTCCCTTCTTCTTCCTTCTCCTCCACCTCCTGGAGTGATTTTAAAACAAATCTCAGTGTATCATTTAGCTCTGGTCAAAATTTCAAACTCTTTTGCTGATAACTTTGCAGAGTATTCTTCCTTTGGTTGTATCCCATTAGTTTTGGTATGAAGCATTCATGCTTTGTTAGTTTGAGTCAGTTATTGTATTTTTATTTGTTCCTTGACCTAACGTATTTGGGAAAGTATGTCTTAATTTCCAAGTAGTTAAAATTTTGGTGGTTAAAGTGTCTGAACTGTATTTAGTTAATTGAATATAAGACTTTCCTTGTGGCCTAGTATGCAATTAATGCTTATAAATGCATCGGGGACATTTGAAAAGATGAATTCCCCGTGATTCCATCTTGTTAATTGTACCTCTTTACTATTTTGTTAAAATCTTATATATCTTTATTTTTCAATCTACTCAATCTCTGATAGACCGTGTTAAAATCTTCTGCTAACTGTATCTGTCCGTTATTTTTATATGTGTAAACATTTTTGTTATACACGTATATTGTTACTATATGGTACAGGTTGAATTTAATGTCACTGCCAAATTCATATGCTGAAGTTCCAAACCCCAATATCTCAGAATGTGACAGTATTTGGAAATAGGGTCTTTCCAGAGGTAATAAACCTAAAATGAAGTCATTAGCGTGGGCCGTAATAAATACGAATTGTGTCTTTACAAAAAAGGAAAATTTGGAGGCAGACACACATACTGGGAGAAGGCCATGTGAAGATGAAGATGCATAAAAAGAAGACAGTGTGAAGCGCCACGGAGAGGAGACAGTCATCAGCAAGCTGAGAAGAGGTGCCTGGGACAGATCTTCCTCATGGCCCTCAGAAAGAAAGAAGCCTGCTGATGCCTTGTTTACTAACTTCATTCTCCACAACGGTGAGAGAATTGGTTCCTTCGGTTTGTGGTAGTTCGTCACAGAAGCCTTGGGATGCTAATATATATACTATATAATATACTATATAATATATACTATCCTGTCATGCTTTATGTAAGCAATTGATGAAGTGACCTCCTGTTCTTTTCTTTAAAACCAACTTTATCTATAGCACTGTACCCCTTCCCGATTTTCACACTTGGTTGGCAGTCCTTTGCCCAGTCGTGTAATGAGATCCTGTGACCGCCTTGCTATAAGCCCAGGTATTTGTCGTGTACACACATGTAGTATGGTGGGTGACTGCTGACGTGTGAGCTCTGGGATCAAAACGGTGGCTGCCATTCCGTTTCTACGTGGCCTTGGGAGAGGACGTTGACCTTTCTGCGCCTCGGTCTTTTCCCTCGGTGAGGTAATGAAGTAGTCATTCTACCTATAAGATTGTTAGGAGAATGAAATGAACTAAATTCGAAGTGCTTAGAACAGCGCCGGGCCCGCAGCGAGTGCTTGATAAATATGTGAGCTGCTATGAAGCCCGTCAGCTTCCCGTAACATAGTTATTATGAGGTCATCCTACAGATAAGGGAAACTGAGGCTCAGAGAACTTAAGTCAGGGAGCTAGTGTGACAGGATTGTTGCAGGGTTGGGTTGCCAGGAAGCAGGCTCTGAGATGGAGATTCTTGAGTAGGAAGTATATTGGGGTGCTGTGCAGAACAGTAAGTGGGCAGGGGTCGGGGAGAAGGAAGCAGGATGTGGTTAGGCAGAGAGAAAGTGGAACTGTGATGCAATCGTAACGAAGGCTCCCCATCCAAGAGTGGTCTGATGCTCTCGTCCAAATCCCCCTGCCCTCGAGTGTGGGCCGGATCGTGGCTCTGATGAACAGAAGAAAAGTTAATGTGACAAGTCAGAGCCTAGATCACACGGGCACTGCAGCTCCCTGCCTGCTCTCCCTCTGGGACTGCCTGGTTTGGGAGAAGTTAGCTGCTAGCCATGAGGACTCCTGAGCAGTCTGTGCAAAGTTCCACATGGTCAAGAACTGAGGGAGCCATCTTGAAATGGATTCTTCAGCCCCAGTCCAGCCTTTAATGGATGACTGTGGCCCTAACATCCTGACTGTAACCACCTGAAGCCTTGAGCCAGAACCACCCAGTGAAGGTGAAGCTGCTGCTAAGTTCCCGACCCACAGATACCGAGAGAGTAAGTTTCTTGTTTTTAACTACTGACTGTTGGGCTAATTTGTTATGCACAATAGATAAAATAGGGAGCTTTGGAGCTGGAATTGTTCTTCAGAGTTGTCCCAAACAGGGCCGAGGGGGAGAGGTCTTTGTATCCTAAGTTGACTAGTCATTAGATGTGGGCTTCCCCCTCCAGAAAGGACCATGACTTTGGGGAAAGCAGTTTTCTTTAGCTGAGGGTGAGTTTTTGAAGCGTGACTTAGCTGAGCACTGTAGAGACCAAACTTTGAACAGCTCAGGGAACACATCCTTCAGTCCTGAAATAAAGGCCTGGATAGAGCAACATAGCACTCACTAAAAGTTTAGTGGGATGTCTCCTTTGTCTCAGAAAGGGCACTAGGCTCACGGCTGAAAACAGGCGGAGTGTCCCACCTTCTAACGAAAAATGCCTGTGACCGAGCCACTTTCTCCAGGGCTTAATAAAATATGTCTAGCCCTGCTTCCACCAAATTCTTCCCCAACCTTCTCCTTTTCAGTCTACACTGGAAGGCAGGGAAAGGAATGAAAGGAGGCAGTTGGCCTTGTGGAGAGGACAGTGTTTCTGGTGGGAAGCGATGGAGAGGGAGAGGCCGGTGATCCATTCCCTCCTTGCAAATCTGTCTAGTCAGCATTCTTGATGATTTATTCCTGAATTTCAAGGGGGAGCAAGAAGATTCAAGGAAGATGGCGGGGTGGAGAGGAGATGCCATGAGGCGGCCTCCTATCTAACCCTTGGGTGGGGCAAGGATGTATATTTCTGAGTCAGATGGACTCTGTGGTCCTGAGCTGCCCTGCTGGATCCTCACCCAGGAGACTGGGTGTCCTGCTGCATGCTGGCAGTGGGCGGATGGAAAAGACCAAGCTGGAGCTAGACCTCCCAGGAAAATGTACAGAGAAAAGAAGGACCACTAGGCTTTTTCACATGGGCCCTAGGAAAGGAATTTCAAACAAGGGCCAGTTATCCCGAGAAGCAGGGATCAATTGAAAGGGAACTCCAGCAGTAGCCAGTTAAGAGACTCGCCTCAACAAAAAGGCGGCCTTGAAGAGAACATTAAGCATCTGAGCGCCAAAACCATGACTTGC
>NW_011888895.1:358641-380765 GCF_000151845.1 Pteropus vampyrus
GACCAGAGAGGACGCAGACTCCAGTCCCCACCGCCTTAGAGGAAACAGCGTAGCGCCTCCGCGCCGCACAGCCTGTCGGGAGCCGCCCCTCCCGCTGGTCAACGGGCGGGAAGGAGGACATTTCCGGCGTTTTGATTGTCTTTACGGAAGGGGTGGGGCTACCTGATCTCGGCCCTCTCGACCGGCGGGGGCAGGACGAGTGACAGTCCTTCGGCCCGCGCTAAGCTCCGCCCCTGCGCCGGAAGGAGGCGGGCGGGAGGTCACGTGACGCCAGGCCCGGCGGAGGAGAAAGGGGCGGGGCCTCCTCGGGTCACGTGCGGCAGGAAGTGGCGCTTGCTGCGGAGTTTTCGAGATGGGGACCTCCTTGGACATTAAGATTAAAAGAGCGAATAAGGTTTATCACGCCGGGGTAAGTGGAGTGGGCGGGCCTGCAGGTTTTGTCACTTCCAGGACCTCACTCACTCTGGGTGTCCCTGGGCGGGGCAGGGGCGTCTCCCCCAGGTGCGTCGTCCACGCGGACGGCTGCCCTACCGAGACGCCCCCAACGGAGTCGCCCTGTGTTCGGAGTCTTGTGGGCTTAGGGTCCGCAACCGGAACTGCAGCCCCATCCGCCCGAACATCCGGCTCCGGCTCGGGTCCCGGGCTTGAGCTGTGACAGTGAGCACCGAGGGCGGAGGAGCTCGGTAACCAAGCGACCCGTTCTCTCAATCCTAAGGTGACTGCAAAGCTCTAACGAATGAAAGGCAGAATTCACCTTCAGAACGGAAAGAGAGATTTCAGGCCTGCTCAGCGCTAGCACTATACAAAAGTTTCTCATATCTCAGGTTTTATTCTTTGAATAACACACAGAAGGAATGACATATTAAATTGCAGGCCCTCCAAAAAAAAATCTTAACTATACCATGAACAAGTTTTGTGCCACTGGCTACTTAACCTCCTCGGGCCTCAGTTCCCTTATTTGCAAAGTGAATCTTACTCTATCAGAATCAGTCATCCTGGGGAATTTAAAAATATGATTGTCCAGGTCTCATCCATAGAGAACTGATTTTAATGTGCAGCCAGGGTTGAAATCACAGTTTGCTCTCACACTCTGGAATAAAATGAGAGTAGTGGTTAGTCACATGAATGCAGCTTGGTTTCAAAAGAGATAGACTACCAGGCAGAGATCATGAATGTATGCTAAAAGCTTTGGGTGCAAAATAATTGGGGAAACCTGATGTTTACACAGACTCAAATTGTCACCTTAATTGCAAAGAGAGGAAGCTATCTTTAAAATAGAGGAATCTGTGTCTACAGCCATGCTACGCTGAACACAGCCGTCTGATCTCAGAAGCTAAGCAGGGTCGGGTCTGGTTAGTACTTGGATGGGAGACCATCTAGGAAGACTGGGTGCTGTAGGCATAAAAAAAAAGATAAAATGGAGGAATCTGGTAGTCCCCACCCTAACCAAGACCAAGGTGAAGATCACCTTCCCATCACCACTAATGAGATCGACATGTTCTGGCGTCATAATAGAGGGTTCTGGCATGGTACATTGAGAAGGATACAGCTCAGCCTGTGCAGTATATCTGCCAAAAATGTTTACCTAAATCAGTTCATAAGGAAACAATCAGGCATGTCCAATATTAGGGCCATTCTGTGAAATAATTGGACTGGATCCTTAAAAAATGTCAATGTCATGAAAACAGGAATTTTTCTAGATTAAAAAAGACTAAAGGGGGATGATAATCAAATACAATGGATAATTTTTGATAAATTAGAACATGGACTATTATATAATAGTTTTGTATTGGTGTTAAATTTCCCAAGTGTGATATTTATATTTGGGTTATCTGGAAGAATTTTGACATATTTAAGAGTTAGGTTACACAATTATTAAATTTTAAATGGTCCAGACATAAATTGTGTGTACACATGCGTGCACTTCCACATGTGAGGAGAAAAAGCAGATGTGGCAAAATATTAATCATCGGTGACTAACTGAAAGCTATATGGGTCTACTTTGTATTTTAAATAACATCTTTATTGAGATCTAATTCACATACTATAATATTCACCCTTTTAAAGTGTGGAATTCAGCGGTTTTACTATATTCACAGAGTTGTGGAATCATCACCATCTAATTTGAGAACATTTTTATCACCCTAAAAGAAACCCCATACCCATTAGCAGCCACTACTCCTCAGTCTCCCCTTCCTCTTAACCCTTGGCAATCACAATCTACTTTCTGTCTATGGATTCGCCTATTCTGGACATTCCATATAAATGAAATCGTACAATATGTGGCGTTAGTGTCTGGCTTCTTTCACTTAGCATAATTGTTTTCAGTGTCCGTACATGTAGCAGGAATCAGTTCCTCATTGCTTTTTATGGCTGAATAATATTCCATTGTATGGATAGACCACAGCTTATCCATTCATCTGTTGACATTTGGGTTGTTTCCACTTTTTGGCTATTGGGACTAATGCTGCTATGAACATTTTAGTACAAGTTTTTGTGTGACCATATGTTTTCATTTCTCTTGGATAGATACCAAGCAGTAGAATTGCCTGATGACATGGTAATTTCATTTTTAACTTTTTGAAGACCGAGTTTTCCAAAGCAACTATAACACTTTGCACTCCACCACAGTGTATGATGCTTTCAGTTTCTCCTCTACTTTGTATTCTCATGATTTTTCTGTAGCTTGGAAATTTAAAATAAGAATTAGGAGAGGCAGTGACTGAAGACTATATACATTTCGCTTTAATACTTATTTCATTAAAAAGTTAGCACATTCCGTTCAGAGATGTTACTCCAGTTGAGATGCTGAGATGTTTTCTGTGGTTTAAAATGTGGTACAAATAATGAAAAGTACATTTAGAAAAAAACGCAAGAAGTGGAGTCATAAAGTTGACTCAGCCAGAAGTTTTACACAGTTAGGACCAGTCCCTGTGGGTGGCACAACCGAAGTTGGTGTCAGCTATGCCCATCTTGTGCACATTTTTTCGGTGTCATTATCAGGACCAGTTGTTGGCTTTTGGAAGTGTTTCTCAGTCTTCGGTCGCTCTTACACTTCGGTCGCTCATGCATTTTACGCTAATGCAGTTACTATACTAAATGCATTTTAAAAGGAGACTTTATATGGTGACTTATGGTGATCGTAAAAGAAAAACCGATACAACTTATGAATAGATGGTTGCTATATTTTTTTAAGAAAGCCAGAAAAAGTTATTAAACAGATTAATCAGTTGACAGAAGTATACACATGAACGTATGTGTCTGTCTCACATGAGACACCACAAGATCTGAGACACAAGAGAGGGAGAACACAGGCAAAACAGTCACACCGCCGCCCCAAAAGCCACAGGGCACAACACCTGCGCTCTAGCCATTTCCTAAGGTCTCAGTGCCTTTGGACAGTGCGTGTTTCATGCACAATGATTGGCAAGGGGTGGCCTGTCCCACCCTCCCTTCTTGTAGCTGGCTGTAGGCGGAAGTAATAACATAAAAGTTTTCAGTTTTCTCTGTACATCTCAACAGCACTGGTAAAGATTCAGTTACTAAAGATTTGACTCATCGGTGGCAAGCACAGTACCTGTAATTCTCATGGTTCGCTTGAGGTGGCTGCCACCTATGTTAGCCTGATCCTTAGGTGATATGTCATTCAGATGAGACGTGTTTGTCCATGTAATCGCATAAAGCAGTCTTATGCTCTGTTGGAGGTACTTGGCAAACACTGGTGTGGGGTTTTGTCGGCCAGGCAGCATCACTCCCATTTTACTGATGAGGAAACTGAGGCCTAGCCAGGTTGAGGAACTTGCCCAAGATGATCCAGCTAATGACAGACCCTGGATTTCAATGCAGGTCAGTTAGATTTCAAAGTGTGTCCATCATTATGACCCCTCCCTATTATACTGGCCATTTTTATGCAAAATGGAGGAATTTTTAAAGTAGAAATAGTTGTTATTACTTTCCTAAAAGTGATGTAAATAGCTGTAATATTTCAATCTAAAAACCGCTGTGACTTCTCAGAAAATGTGCTGATTTTGTTACTGTGCTTTTCAGTCATAGTTGTTGTAGAAGCATTTGAAAATGACTTTGATTCTGTGGACACCAGAGAGCCTAAGTTATGCTTGGGTTTAAGATTGACATTTGCGTGTTTTCCTAGAAAAGAACACTCATTGAAAATTGATGTGGTTTTTTTTTTAAATCACAGTTGAATCATTAAAAAAATGGAAATATAATGCACGCCAAGTTAACAATTAAGCTTTTACATAAGGCCGGAATTGACAAGTCAGGTCCTCCTTCCTCTTGCCAACCCTCTTTTCTGTCCGGGGAGGTACCCACTGAACTTTGTGTCCTATTCCCGACATTTCCTCTGAATAACGGGTGTACATGTGCACGTGTGTGCGCGCGCACGTGCGCGCACATACACACACACACAAGCTTGTTCTTTTTGCTTAACAGTATATCTTTCTTTGTCTTGGATACTTTTCCTTATCACATCTTCATTAGTCTCATTCTTAGATTGTTATTTAACCAAAACAAATTAATTCCACCAATGTCTCTTGATCTTTTGAGGCCTAGTAGAGAGATAGGTAGGTAAATATGGAAAACAAAATGTGATAAACTATGTGTGGCATATGAAGGGCACAAGGCTGGGTATTGTCATCGCAGGGGAGAGGGCTCTTTGGGAGCTTTGTCGAGGCGCCGATGCTTGAACTAGTTTGAAATGTAAGTTTTCTCTGTACATCTCAACATCTCAACAGCACTGGTAAAGATTCAGTCACTAAAGATCTGGCTCGTTGGTGGCAAGCACAGTACCTGAGGGCCCCTCCCACTGAGGCCGGAAACGTGACTTGTGTTTTCAAAGCCCTATAGATGGTATGAGATGATCAAGCATGTGATAGAAAGTCCCTAATTCCATATTTCCAGCAAAAGCGATGATTTCCCAAAAGAGGACTTAACTAATATTGTTCTATAGTAACGTAAACTACCATAGCCCTTTGCAAGTCACAGTGCTTTAATCCTCACAGATGCCAAAGCGGTGGCATTTCCCTTCACTTTACGGTGAGAAGCCTAAGGCGCAGAGAATTCAATGACATGCCAAGGCACTGATAAGAGCGAATATTCGAAATTGCCTTTTTATTCCCAAATTCAGGACTCTGTGTGCCTTGTCTGGGTCTTAATTCTCATCTGTAGGATGGAGATGGTACCCACTCAAAGGGTTTGTTGTGTTTTAAGACACTTGTTATAAAGTACAAATTGCCAGTTATAAAAATAGTCCTGGGAATGTGAAGTACAGCACAGGGAATATAGCCAATAATCCTGTAATAACTACGTATGGTGCCAGGTGGGCACTAGGCTTAGCGGGGGGATCACTTTGTAAGGCATTTAAATGTCTGATCGCCCTGTTGCACAGATGAAACTAATGTAACATTGTATGTCAGCTTAACTGAAAAAAACAAAACAAAACATTTATTACAGGTTCTGACCCACAGTGGGGGCTCAAATGGCGGTGGTCGTGGTACTGTTAGGCTTTTCCGTGTCTTTTTATACTCAGAATTGCTCTGTCCGCCCCAGTGTTGATCAGGTGGTTCGTGGGCCCTGCAGATGGCACGCACGGTGAGCGCCTGTCCGGTGCTCTGCAGGCTGCTAGGTGGCTGGCTCTCCACGGTGGCCTTGGAGGAAGAAGGGCCAGTGGTGATAGCGTTTTGGGCACTGAAAGCTGAGTGTGGTTTTGGTATTGCTGTGTACTTCTTTGCTTGGTGTAGGAGATCTGTTCTTCATCAAAAAGTTGGACTCAAATGCATTGTAAATTGTTATATTTTCAGTGCACTGGAGGAGCTTATTGGTTAAAAGAACCCTGCAGTACATCGTTTTGTAATGTAAATATAATTCGTTTGTTTTTACAAATTCACTGTTTTACATCCTTTAATCCTGGCACAGGTACTCCTGAAAATGACACTGTTAAATATTATGGTTGTGAAAAACATAAATAAGAGATTTCCTCCCCAGCATAGCCAGGTTTCAGTGATAAGGGATTTAAGCACTGTCGCCACAAGAACCTCTAGATTTGCATTTGTCTTACTTGGCTTGCATTCATTTCCTGTTAAAAATATTAAAAAGGAAAAATCCTGTACATAACGGTTCATTATTATGAAGAGAAATTGCAAAGCTAGAATAGTATGGAGAAAAGCCTAACTGTTCTACTTCGTACCGCTGGATTCTCCATACACGAATGGTCAGTTACAGTGAATGCTGTGGTGAGTACTTAAGGGGTAAAAATGTGGACCTCTGAACTAGGAGGGATCTCATTTTGTGGCACGTATGAACCTTTTAGGAAAACAGTCATCTAAACTTTAAGCGAGTCTCTGTTCTCACGAATAATCTAATTCTCCTGCAAAGACTTGTCTCCTAAATCATACCCTCACCCCTGTGTAGCATATGAGAGGTATTTTCAGAATTATCCAAGCCCGTTGGAAAACTGGGGTGCAGTCAATTATCTGTGTAGTTCTCCACTTGCCGTCCGGTGGAGCAGATTTTGTGCTGGCCGGGACGTCGGTAAAGCTTGCCTGTGGGTCTGTTGATTCGTGGACTCTTCAGCAGCTGGACACGTCTCAGCATGTCACGGGCACCCTTGGACCCTGGCAGGCCTCTCGGACTTTGGCAGGGTAGTTGGCCTTTTCTGCCTTCCTCTTGATGCCGAGTCCCCAGTCCAGACCTCCTGACCTTGAGTCATCAGTCTAGACCTCTTGACCTCATGTCATCCTGGTTCAGCCAGCCATGCCGTCCCTGTGGGCTGACACCTGCAGTCTTGGCCTCCCAGGACCCGCGGCGCTCGTCCCCCAGTCAGAACGCCCAGCCGTGCTGCGCACAGGCAGGCCTTGTGCAGACGGCACCTCGTTTCCCCTCATCGACTCCTTTCCCTCTACAGAATCGGGAGAGCGGGTCTGTTCTGTAGGTGGTCCCAGCTCTCAGCCTGCCAGGGAGTTCGCGGCTGCTCTCTTCCTTCCCCTGCCACCCCTCCCCACCCCCACTCCCCCGCCCCGTCCTCCTACACCTCTGAACCTTGCGCCCTCTCACTCCACACTTTCTTTTGGGCTAAGCGGATCTCTCCGGGGCCCCCCATCACTGTTCTTGCACCTCTGCTCCCCGTTCTCTCCAGACCCCTCTTTCACCCCTTGCTGCCTGCCCTCAGCACGGGCAGGCTCCATGCGAGTCGTCAGCGGAAGCCAACCTTCCATCTGCGTCCACGGTCAGTCCAGCTGCACTTGGGAGTTTTGAACCCCCAGCTCTGAGTGCCTCTTCATCTCATTCAGCCTTTTTCATCAGGCAGTTGTTACATGTGTCTGCAGTTCCCTTACCAAGCGAGCCTGTGCCTCCACCCCCACCCCCGGGTAGTGTTCTCGGGTCCAGGTTCTGTTCACAGAACAGACTCGCCAGCCTAGCCGTCGGCGGGGTGGGCTGGCAGCCCCCCTCCCCCGTGAGCACACTCAGGCCGAACTGTCTCGGAAGAACATTAACAAATCGACCACTGACAATATTATGCGAACAGGAAAAGCACGATGTTCCGAAGCTCAGAAATAAACTTTGCCCTGTTTGGATGGATAGTTTAGGGAGGTCAGTCAGTGTGGTGGCTTGCTTCCGGCCCAGTCATGGTTCCTGCGGGAGCCCAGCTCACGATCCTCTTCTTGTCTGTTATTGTCTGTATAGTTGTACTTCATCTTACTGTGCTTCACTTTATTGCGCTTTGCAGACACTGCATTTTTTTTTTTTTAAACAAATTAAAGTTTTGTGGCAGCTCTGCATTGAGCAAGTCATTTGGCATTGTTTCTCCAACAGCATTTGCTCGCTTCAGGTCTCTGCCACATTTTGGTAATTCTTGCAATATCTCAGGCTTTTTCATTATTATTATTATATTTGTCATGCTAATATGTGATCAAGGAACTTTGATGTTACTCTGTAATTGTTTTGGGGCACCACAGACTGTGTCCATATGAGACAGCGAACTTGGTGGGTCAACGTCGTGTGTGCTCCAACTGCTCTACCAGCTGGCTGTCCACCCACCTCTCTCCCTGTCCTCAGGCCTCCCGATTCCTCGAGAAATGACAATATCGAAATTGGGCCATATAACCCCACAGTGGCCTCTAAGTGTTCAAGTGAAAGGGGTCCATGTCTCTCACTTCAAATCAGAAGTTAGAGATGATTCAGCTCAGTGGGGAAGGCGCGTAAGAAGCCGAGACGGGCTCACAACTAAGCCTCTTATGCCAAACAGCCAAGTTGTAAGTGTGAAGAAAAGTTCTTGAAGGGAATTAAAAGAGCTCCTCCAGGGAACACACGAACGATAAGAAAGTGAAACCGCCTTACTGCTGACATGGAGGAGGTCTCAGTGGTCTGGAGAGAAGAGCAAACCAGCCACAACATGCCCTTAAGCCACAGCCCAATCCAGAGCAGGGCCCTAACTCTCTTCATTTCTATGAAGCTGAGACAGGCTAGGAAGCTGCAGAAGAAAAGTATGAAGCTGGCTGGGGTTGGTTCATGAGATTTAAGGAGAGAAGCCATCTCCATAACATTCAAGTGCAAGGTGAAGCAGCAAGTGCTGATGCAGAAGCTGCAGCAAGTTACCCAGAAGACCCGGCTAAGATAATTAACGAAGGTGGCTGCACTAAACCACAGATTTTCAGTATGGACAAAACAGCCTTATATTGGCAGACAGTGCCATCTAGGACCTTCATAGCTAGAGAGGAGAAGTCAGTGCCTGGCTTCAAAGGACAGGTCGACTCTCTTCTTAGGAACTAAAGCAGCCGTGACTTTAAGTCGAAGCCAGTGCTCACTTTACCACTCCCAAAGTCCCAGGGCCCTTAGGAATTATGCTGAATTTCCTCTGCCTGAGCTCTGTAAATGGAACAACAGAGCCTGGCTGACAGCACATGTCAAAATGTCAGCCTTAGAAGTTTGGAAGAAGTTGATTCCTACTCTCACGGGTGACTTTGAGGGGTTCAAGACTTCGGTGGAGGAAGTAACTGCAGAGCATTAGAAGGGGAGCCCGAAGATGGGACTGAACTGCTGCTGTCTCATGATAAAACTTTCATAGTTGCTTCTTATGGATGAGCAAAGAAAGCAATGGAATCTACTGATGGAGATTCTGTGACAATTATTGAAATCACAAAGGATTTAGAATATCGCATAACCTTAGTGGAGAAAGCAGCAGCAGGGTTTGAGGGGACTGGCGCCAATTTTGAAAAATTCTACTGTGGATAAAATGCTTTCAAACAATATTGCGTGTTACAGAAAAAAATCGTTTGTGAAAGGAAAAGTCAACAAACTTCATTGTTGTCTTATTTCAAGAAATGGCCACAGCCCCCAACCTTCAGCAGCCTCCACCCTGGTCAGTCAGCAGCCACCGACATGGAGGCCAGACCCTTCCTCAGCAAAAAGATGATGACTTGCTGAAGGCTCAGATGATGATCAGCATTTTTTAGCAATAAAGTATTTTTAATTAAGGTATGTACCTCATTTTTTTAGGCATAATGCTATTACACACTTAAAAGGCTATAGAGTAGTGCAAACATAATGTCTGTGCACTGGGAATCCAAAACATTCGTGTGACTTGCTTTGTTGCGGTGCCCTGGACCGAACCCACAGTGTCTCCGAGGTCTGCCTGAACCGGGGGGGCAGCCTGCCCTCTCACTTGTGGGCAGAAGGCAGTTTAGGCACAGAGAAGTGGAGCCTTTCTCAGGGCGATGGAGAATACATCTCACCTTTCCTCTCTCAAGTGAACGTGGGTGTTTCTTCACAAACGGCTCAAGAAAATGAACAGTATTGTTTGTTTAGAATAAAGATTTTTCCAAAAAAAAAATTTAAGCAATGAAACTTTTATTAAATAAAATCTTATATAGAACTCTAATGTATCAGTTTTTATAAATGTAATAGTTACTGAAAGTTTGTCTTACAAGCAGGTAGAAGCAGAGCATTTCCATTTGAAGTGGCTCCCTCCCCGCCCTCCCTGACTCTTCCTCGGATCCCAAAGTGGCTGCCTAGGCATCCGCACAGGCCAGAACTCAGCAGTTCACAGTGTGAAAAGTGCCAGTTGCCGGACGTAATAATCTGTGGAGCCACCAGGTTGAACTTTTCCTATCAACCTATTTTATTTTGTCTGCACCAAGCTTACAGACTGTTAACTTTTTGACGTGATGCAGTGCATGCAACTAGGCTTAAAACATTTTGGATTTATTTGCTGGAGTATTTAAACCAAAAAAGGTAGCCTCCGACTCGACACAGACGGTAGACCCACCATCCTTGGTTATCAAGGACTGACTTTTGCCAAATTGACAGACTGCCCACCTGGGGTTCCTGGGCCAGCAAGTGCCGCAGAAACTGGTGGGGTTGGGCCACCTTTAGTGCGGTTCTCCCTCCTGATGTTGAAACTCGGGAGGGCAATGAGATTGTCACCTCTGGCTCTTGACAGGAAACTGCCTGGTTAAGCCATTCTGGCTCTGGATCGCAGATGCTCGCAAAGAACTTGCCTCCGAGAAACTGAAGGTCACACCCGCTGGCCAGCTAGTGCCAGGCAGGTTGTGGTGTGCAGCGTGGGTGCACGTGCTTCCCAATGATGGCCGGGTTCAGTGTCCTCCCCACCCCGCCCCCATGGTGAGGTTCTTACTTCTGCTTACGGTTTTACTGTCACACACCAGGCTTGATGGTAACCAAAACCGGCCCTTCCTGTGTTTTATTAGAAAAGATCATTTAAGGCCATTACTCTAAATCCCAAATCATCTTTGGGAAAGAAACAGAAGTGCCATCGAAGGAAAAGTAAGGGGTAGGAGGGCAGAAATTCTCCCCTTCAATAATAAGTAAAAAAAATAAATAAACTTTATAATTTAAAAAAAGTTAATTCAACCACACGTTTTGGACCTTTTAAAAGTACTCGTGTTAGTTTTGTAAGTTACATTTTTCTTGCTAAGAAGATTCAGGCAGTGTGAAGGAGTCCCAGTGGGAGCCGAGACTCCTCTGCCCCTCCCCCACTGCCCCATAAGCACGCTGCAGGATGTCACTCGGCAGCCCCAGCTCCCACAGTGGGTTCTTAGTGGCCATGGCCAGTGAGCCCTGGGCCACCGGACTAGCCCGAGGCAGAAGAACCGCCCCTGCGCTCCCGTGAGCGGCTGCGTGCGCCGCTGGCCTCGGCTGTCACCGCCAGCCCTGGGGTTTGCCTGCGCCTGGCCGCGCCTCGGATGGGGGTGCTGCACTGTTGTTCCCGTTTATACCCGTTCACCCCGACCGAGATTTCGGTTTGGTGGCCATTCGGGTCACGTTCTTTGGCTGGCTCCCTGTGCTCCATGGTCATAACTTTGGCGTGTAGTTAGGCCAGACTCTGTGATCGGAGCCACTAACACTTGTTTCTAGGCTGGAGTCCTGACTGTCACGCCGGTAGTTCCAAAGCAGTGTCCACATTCTAGACGTTCCGTGAGTTTTAATGATGCTGAAATCTGAAATCCAGTCATCGACATGAACCCATAACTCTGCTCTCTAACCCTGAAACAACACGGCTCGCCAGGACTCAACTCTCCCGCACCTACAGTCGACCCATGAACAGGGCAGGGGCTGGGGGCAGTCGAAATTCCACATAGAACTTGGGACTCCCCAAAACCTAACTACAGCCATCCTTCAGTATCCTCGAGGGATTGGTACCAGGACCCCCAGCAGACAGCAAACGGGGGTTGCTCAGGACCCTGATGTAGAACGCATACTGCAGCACACGGAGTCTGGGGCTTCCCAGCCAGGGGCGTGGACGCATCTGTGCATTTACTGAAAAACCTGCATGAACGTGAACCCATGAACCCGTACAGCTCAAACCTGCCTTGTTCGAGGGCCAGCTCTACTGGCTTTTATTTTTACTTTTTGTGACTAGCGTTGGCAATCTCATTTTGCCTCTTTCTTCCCAGCTTGCTTAGTGACCCAGGTTTCTTTTCCAGACTCTCAAGAAGGTTTCAGAACTAGGGATTTCAGAGGTATCTCCATCGGACAATGATCGTGGTTTTTGTCAGCACGTTTGACTTGGCGTTTACACCGCTGCTCATGCTAAGCAGGAATCAGTGTTACTACTGCACTGATTGTCTCTGCGTTTTTTTAACTGACGTGCGTCGCATGCAGTAGATCACTCTTTTCAGCATAGAGTTTGCAACTGTGACCTCCATCACAGTCAAGGTATGGAACAGCTGTGTCACCCCCCAGATTTCCTCGTGCCCTTTGTTGTCAATGCCCCCAGTCCTGGCAAACACGGATCTCGTTTCCATCCCAATAGTTGGCCTTTTCCAGAGTGTCGTATAAATGGCATAAATACGATGACGCAATCTGCAGGCTTTTGAATCTGGCCCTATCACTTAGCACTATGCCTTTGAGAGTCATTTGAGCTGTAGTGCATGAGAGTAGGTCAGTCTTTTTTTTTTTTGCTGAGTCGTCTTTGGATGTCGTCTTTTAGAATCGTCTTGAATGGATGGGCCATGGTTCATTCAGCCTCTGAAGGACATTTGGGTGATTTTGAGCAAAGCTAGCTACTAGAAACGTTGGTGAGCAGATTTTTGTGAGAATATAATCTTTCATTTCACTTAGTAAAATCTAGAAATGGGATTGCTAGGTAGCATTGCCTCAGTTTTAACGATGCATTCTCTTCAAAATTCTCCTTTCTAGAACTGTAGTCAACGCCACATAATGTTTGCCATTATTTACTACATGGAGAAATATCGGGTGATCTTGTATTTTTTAAACAAGATGGAGAAAAATTGTTATAAAGAATAGTGGAGGTGGGGGATACCTAACAAGTCACAATCTCTTTAATGTGTCTGATTTTCATTTTCCAACCGAATGGGTCTCTAAGTGCCACTAGAGAGACGAGAGTGTTTCAACAGGCAGTTGATTGTCTAACTTGTGTTTTTCTGCCTAGCTCAGTGACTTGCCTTGTGATTTTTTTAAAATGTTAGTTAACTACTTAGTGCATCTGAGTCCCTGTCGGTAAATTCAGGGCAGTGCACTCTTGGTGTGTACAAGATCTCCAACTAAATGTGGTGTGAGACTCCCAGGTGGTTGTAAGTGTTACTGAAATGTCAGGACAGAAGGAGACTTGTTCAGATACACAGAGGACTCCTGGGGACAGTGATGGGTGTCACAGCTCATCCTGCTGCTGGGACCATCAGAAAGCAAAAGATATTGGAGAGAGAATGGCTGAGGCGTTAACTAAAAGGCTGTCACTTCTCTGGACTGTATTCAAGTCCAAAGCAAGAGCTAATGCAGAGAAATGTGACGATCTTGACATCTTTCCCAGAGGAAGACCACAATGCCCTTAGGTTATAAAAATTCAAGGGCTTAGAATTTTGTATATTCAGATCTGGAGGCCACTCATTCTGAGATTGATCTAATTTAAAAGTTGATTTACTCTGTTAATAGTTAATTAATTCACATGATTCAAAATTTGTGAGTTTCAAGATGGATGCATCTACCCCCCGCTACCCTGCAAGTCCTCTTCTATTGGGCAACCCAAAGCTCTCAATTTCTTGTGATTCCTACCAAAAATATTTTATCCTTATACATGTAAATATGTACAAATGTTCTTTTTCTCCCCTTTTTGCACAAATGGTATGATATGTAGAATTAAAAAAAAAGAATACATATGTACACTAATGTGAGTGATTTCCACAATACTATTAAAGGGAGAAACCACGAGTCTATTGTTGGAATTTCGGCTGTTTAGTCTTTTGTTATTACAACAGTCTTGCAATCAGTTATGTTCTTAAGTCATTTTACATGTCTATACGTATCTGAGAGAAATTCCTAGAAGTGGATTTGCTGGGCCCATGTGTTTGTAAAATGTTTTTTGTATTGCCAAACGCCCCTTACAAGGTTATGATATTATAGATGTCCACCCTCCCCCCGCAATGTATGAGAGTGCTTGTTGCCCTGCCCACCCCCTGCATAATGTGATCAATTTTTTTCATCCCTGTTAATCTGATAGGTGGAAAATGGCATTTAAGTTAGTTTTAATGAGCATTTCTCATGTTATTGAGAATGAGTATATTTTCATGAGGTTAGGAGCAATTTGCGTTTTCTTGATTCTGTGAACTATGTCCTTATAGGTGGAAAATCTAATCTGATAGGTGGAAAATGGCATTTAGGTTAGTTTTAATGAGCATTTCTCATGTTATTGAGATTGAGTATATTTTCATGAGGTTAGGAGCAATTTGCATTTTCTTGATTCTGTGAACTACATCCTTATCATTTACCTGTTCTTTACATATTTCATTGGGTTGTTTATGATTTTCTTTCTTTTTTTTTTTTTTTAAGTTACGGATAGTTCCTTAGTTGATATTGCTCAAAATCACTTTCATGAAACTATTTTTGGTCACATTTGTAGTCATATTTATTCAGAGTTTTGACTCACTCATAGAAAGGCCTTTCCCCCCACTTTGATATGATAAAAATCACTCTCTGTGCTTTCTTCTAAAACTTTGTTATTTCAGTTTTTACCTTTGGTGCGTTGAGAACTTTTTGTGTGCAGAGGTTTGCAGAATGGACCCAACTTCATCTTTTTTTTTTTTCCCCCCCCAGTTCTTTGGCCAGTTTTCCCAGTATCGTTGATTAAATAAATATTCTTCCTTTTCCTTTTGGTTTTAAAATGCTGCCTTTATCATCTGTTAATTTCCCATACTACTTGGTCTATTTCTGGGCTTTTCATTCTCTTCTGTTGACCTTTCAGCCTGCACATGTCCTGTACCACTTTGTAAATTATTGTGGTATTTTAATATCTCATAGGGCTAGTCTCTCTTGTTTATTTTTTCAAAATTTATTATTCTTTATGAACCCTATAATCAGCTTGTCTAGTCTGTTTCAGCCCCCTCCCCCCCCAAAAAAAAAACAATTCTAATGTTATGTTCTTTAGGATTGCGTTGCCTTTATCGACTGACTTAGGGACCGTGGAAATGTTGAGTGTTACACCCTCCTGTTCAAAAACATAGTTTGGCTTTGTTCATGTTTTCTTTTGTGCCCTTCTGCCATGTTTTAAGTTTTTGTCATATCAGAGTTTTAGACATATCCTGTTAAATCGATCTATGATATTGTAACTTTTTTGTTGCTTTTAAAAATAGTCATTTCTTCTAGTGCGTCTTATTGCTATTTTGAACGTCAATGCCTTGTTGATTTATGTATATTAATTTTGTACCCAGTTATCTTCCTTCCTGAAATTCTATTTATATGGATAGTTTTTCAGTGAATTCTTTTGGGTTTTTTTCAGATATACAATCATGTAATCCGCACATAATGATTATTTTACCTCTTCCTTTTCAATTTCCGTACTTATTTCTGCCTTTAGTTTCATTGCATTAACTGGTATTTCTAGGACATTAACAGAGGTGCTAGTGGTTGGTCATCCTTGTTTTATTCTGACTTAAATGCACCCTGTCTCATTTCCCATGAAGTTTGATGCTGGCTTTTGATTAAGGTAGATATGTGTTGTCATGTTAAGGATATATCCTTCTATTCTTCTTTCACTAAGAATTTTATCAAGAGTGAGTATTTAATTTTAGCAAGTGACTTCAGCATCGTGGAGATGCTTGTATGAATTTTCTTTGAAGAGAGAATATAGTAAATTGTATTAATTTCCCTCAGTAATTGAACTGTCCTTACATTCCTGGACTAAATTTCACATAGTTATGGAATAATATTCTCCTAAGTAGCTACTGGATTGTATTTGCTGATATTTGATTTAGGACCTTTGCATCGGTATTTATAAGTAAGAAAAATCTAGTTTTATGTGTGTGTAGATTTTGTCTTTGGTGTCATTGTTATATTTGCTTTATTATTTAAAAAGAAGTTCCTTTTCTGTGTTTTGGAATGGTTTAATACTGGAATTTTCTGTTCTTTACACATTTGGGAATGACTCGTGAAACTCTGGGCCTGGTGCTTTATGGAGGGACTTATTATAATTTTCTCTTTTTTATGGTGGTTGATTTGCTTAGGTGTCATGTCTCTTTTGGAGTTAGTTTGGGTGAATTATATTTTCCTAGAAAAACAATTCACTTTATCAGCTTATCAGATTTATTTATATGCAGTTGAACAATGTGTTCTCTTATTATTTTTTAATTACCTCTATGTCACTGATATTTCTCTCTTATTTCTTATTTTGGTTCTTAGTGTTTGCATCCCTCTTTTCCCCCTTGATTAAATTAATACTTTGCTTTGGGTCCCCCCACCCCCCGAAAGAAGGAACTGTTGGATTTATGTATGGGCTAATGTGGTCAATTTTCAGGGCGTAGAGTTTCACATGTGCCCGTCGGATTTGTAACTTAGGTCTTCTGCATCCTCTCTGCTGTTCGTCCCCTTTTTCTGTCATGATCTAAGAGGGGTAAGTTAACGGCCCCGCAGCGAATGTGTTTACTCCCTCCCTCCTCACGCCCCTGTAGTTTTGCTTTCTGAGTGCTGCTGCTACGTTGTTTTTTTATCCGCAGATAGTACCACTACGACCTGTCTTCACCGTGAGCTGCACCCTTTAGAATTCTGCCGTGCTTTCTGGTGTCTTGTTCAGTCCCTCATTCTCTGAATTCAGGCTTGTCCGATACTAAGATTTCAACCCATGGTTTCTTTCTTTGCTTTTGCATATCCTTTCTTCAGCCTTTTCAAAAAAACCCCACGTAAAAGTTTTTACGTGCTTCTCTGTTGTACAGCATAAAATTGGGTTTTGCTTTGAGATGTGATCTGAATATCTGTTTTTTAATAGACATCAGTTTAGCCTGTTTATGAATATGACAAACATTTGGCATTAATTCTGTCATCGCCACTTCGTTGTCATTTGGGGAGATTGTTTTTTGAGTAACTTCTAAAACATCTTTCTCTTTACCATCTTGTTTGCTTTATATTGTTTGTATAATTTTCTAATAATTTGGCCTTTTATTTGTTACAGTTGTTACTCTTACAGTTTTTTTATTATGCCTTAAATCTTCTTAGACCTTATTTATTGACTCCCTACTACAAACAGTTCCCTTCTTAGACCTTATTTGATTCCCTACGATAAACAATGATGTAATTAGTGTATTTCCTCTTCTTTCCAGCTCCCTTTCTTATCTCCCACCAATTGGATTTTAGTTATTTACAAATATTACCTTTATGCTGTTCACCTGTGTTCACTTTGTTGTACTATGTTCTTCGATTTGTAACTTGGAATCAGCACTGTCCAATAGAACAGTCTGTGATGATGTGAATGTGCTGTTTTATCTGCCCTGTCCGTTAGGACAGCCACCAGCCCTAACGTGGCTTTCAAACCCTTGTAGTGTACGTAGTGTTACTGAAGACCTAAACTTGAAATTTTATTTAATATTAACATAAATTTAAGCCACATATGGCTTGTGGCTATCAAATTGGAAAGCATAGCTTTAATGATACATTTTTAAATTCCAGCTGTCAAAAAATAGGGACATTACATTACACTACCACACACCTTACACTCCGTTACACACTACCACCTACATTTATGCTCCCTTACTCTCAACTAGTGTTATTTAAATAATCCCTGCACCGTCAGGACTTGTCTTTTACATTCTGTTCTCTCACCCTGAGCATCAAGTATCACTTATTCTTACTCATACAGTGAAATGGACTCAGTGTTCTTTTGACAGAGTTCTAGCCATCCCTTGGGTAGTTACAGTTCCCCATCTAGTAAGTTCCTCAAGAAGGATTTTCGTGCTGTGTTCCTTGGGTTTGGTTTGTTTGTTTTTGCACATTTAAAACTCCTCATACTTGACTGTTTGGGTAGCTATAAAATCGTAGGATCACTGTTTCCCTGAGCGCTGCAATGGGTGTCGCTGTGCTTGCATTTTGAATTGCATCTGGCTGTGGAGAAGGCTGATTTTTTTCCCCTCTTATAAGTGACTTGATCTTTTTTGCCTGACTCATAAAGGATTCTTTCTTTTTTGAAGTAGAATGGTTTTACTAGAGTGGGCCTGTTTCTTGACCGTTCCTGATTCATTTGCCCTTTTAATATTTTTAAATTAGATGAGTAAATATTTGTTCTTTTTCATCATTTCAGTTTCCTTGTTTGGGAACTTCGTTATTTATATAATGGATGTTCCTCACCATCTCTTATATTTATCATCTCTTTGGTGATTCTTTTACATTCTTAAATTTTTATTTAATTTGTTTGAATTTTCTCTTATCTATTCCATGTGTATTTTGTGCCCCTTTCATTTCTACCTCCTTTTCTGTGGTGGTTTTATTTTTTTCCTTCCATTTCTTTTCTGATAGTTCTGTCTCTTCCTGTTGCCTCACCATTTCATCATCCCTCAGCTCTTGGATTCATCCTTTACAGAAGCAATTGCTTCATCACATTTAAAAAATTCGTGGTGAAATGTGTGTTCATAGTTTTCACTGGCTTGGTGGAGCTGTTTTTCTGGTGGATGGCCATTTATTCGTTCAGTGAACACCCATCAGGTGCCTGCTGTTGTGATCACCCCTGCCCTGTGTAGTTTACATTCCAGGGGACAGATAATAAATAAAATAGGTAACCACTTACGTAGTATTTTCGAAGGTGACAGGTGCTACAGAACAGAGTCCGTGAGTGCTGGGGAGGGGCAGGGCAGTTTTGAATAGGGATGGTCAGGGAAGGCCTCCCTAAAATGGTGTCATTTGAGCAATGACTTAATGGAGGTGAGGGAGCAGTTGTTAAAGAAAAAATTATTCGTGACATCTGTGAAGGCAGTAAAGCAGACCCTTCAAGGTGTAGGGACCGCGTGGCGTCTTGCTGTGGGGAGAAGTCAGGCTCAGCTGTGAGTCCGGCATGGGCGGTGGGAGTTGATAGCCAAGGAGCAGGGTGGGCATCAGCAGATGGAAGATTACTGAGAGGAGACATCAGGGGTTGGGGTCTGACTAAGCCGACCTAACAAGGGCTTTGCTGAAAGTGGGCCACGTGATCAGATGTCACCTGGGGGAAGGTGGAGGATAGGACGAGGAACCTGATCAAAGGTGATCAGATACACAGGACGGCTAAACTGACTTAGCAGCATTCTTGCTAAAGTTGGACAGAGTAGAGAGGAACATGGAAATCTAAAAGTTGAGGCCTATTTGAAAAAGAGCTCAAGGGAGGCTGAGTAGAGTTTGGCCAAAGAGAGAATCTTTGTCACAAGCCACGTGGGTATCCGGAGCAAAAGCACCCAGGTGTGGGGAAGAGCATGTGCAGACGCCCTGAGGCTGGAGTGTGCGGGCAGGTTAAAGGGAGAGCAAGAGGCCAGTGAGGGCTCGGAGGAGTCACGAGGGGAGAGTTAGGAGACGAGGTCTCACGGGTCAGGAGGAGGGGCAGATGCCCCTTTGGGAGGACTCTGGTCTTCACCCCGAGTGAGGTGGGGGCCTCTGTAGGGTCCTTTAGTAGAGGAGCAACATGATCTGTCTGTGTGCTCATCATCAGCCACTTGGATTTCTCTCCAGCCGCTCTCATCTTTACTCGCATTATCTGTCCGCTGGTTCTTTTCATGTCACCTTCTTGTAGGAGATGAATTTATTCCTAGACCAGGTCTGCTGAGGTTTTATGCATTGTTTCTTTAGACTTTACTTTTCGCCCACTGGTGAGATAAGCCCCTGGGGAGGTTTTCACAGTACAGGGGGCCTCAGTACCTCCCTCTGCTGCGGAGACAGACGACGGCTTCCTGCTTCCTGCTTCCTGCTTCCTGCTTCCTGCTGCCTGCGTGGGGCTCATTTGTAGGATTTCTCATTGGGCCTCCTATGCTCCTTAGAACCTGACCAGTTCCTCCCCCCATGCCCTCACCTTGCAGGAGCATATTTCCACAGCCTTGGGGCCTCGTTTCGGCTTTTGACTCCGTGCCCGCCCCTTCCCCGTCGTCCACTGCCCCGTCTCTGTCCAGCCTTCACTCTTCAGCGGCTCTTCCACGTACTTCATGGCATGTAACTGTCTCCTTGCTTCACTGAGAATGGAGTTCATGGTTTTCTTTCTGGTTCATCTGGTTGATTTTCAGGAATCCAGAGGGGAATGCTTACTTGACATCTCCATATTCAAACCCAGAGCCCTAATCGTGGGTTCGATATTTAATTCCAAAGAACAAGAAAGAAAAAAAGTGTACTTTTTTAGTGGCCGTTTACATTTAGAGAAGACAGAAAATGTCCTCTCTTATACCAGCCTTTGGATAAACATGGTAGTGGTTTATCCACTTCAGCATGGCTGTGAAGACCAGGTATGACCAGTAGCCTCTGAACACCTTGTTCCCAGCCTGATCGTTTGGTTTGTCATTGAAGATGGCTGCTTGAGGTCTGTCTCTAGACTCGGCTCCTCCAGCGCAGAGACCGGAGCTGATTTGCTGTAGGCTGTGTGTGTGTCGGGGGGGTACCCTCGAACACATCACCTTGCAGAGGGATAAGATTTCATTCATAGTGCTGGTGAGAACCGAAGCGTCTGTGCTGGCCCACTGACCAATAGCACAGGTGCAGCCCCTGTTAAGGGGCAAGATGAGCAGTCTAAAGCATTGGGATTGTCATCTCGCATCTTCGCATGCACACACGTGTGGGGCCTGCACCTGTCTCTCACCTGCGTCTTTTTTCTCTGGCGAAGGGCTTCCTTGATGAGAAGACCAACGCTCTGGCTCTTCCCCCCTAAAAGAGAGCACACGTGCACATGGTTTTGTGCATTGTTTCCGAGGTTCATTGCCATCCTTAAGTCTGTGAGTGGCCTCTCTGAAGTCATGGCCCCCTCTTACGTTGGGTGAGGCACTGGCACGATGCAGAGCCGTAACTTTGTTTTCTCCTTGTGGGCAGTTCTAGATAAAAGTCTGCGGGGGACAGGGGGCCTCTCTGTGAAGTCTGGGGTGTTCCTTAATTTTTAATTACTCAAGTTCATTCTTTCCTCATTTGCAGGATTAATCAAGAATTGTCTGGTATACCCAAAACTACAATGTTATATGTCAGTTAAATCTCAATAAAGAAAAAGAAAAAAAAGATAGTTTTCTCATTACCATGGCTCATGTTGAAATGTCTTTTATTTCGAAAATTCTTGGGCTACACTTGGACTAATTCTATATCCTCTCTTTGTTGGTAGGAATCAAATAGACCTGCATATTGGTAGAATGTCTAATTGGTCTACAAATATTTTATTTTGTATTCTCTCTACTATATTCTTTCTTAATTAAAATCAGAGAGTGACAAAAGAGTCCCTTGGGTCATAAAATATTTACTCCGCTTACTTTCAAGGTACTTCACTTCCAAGGTGCTTTTTCCTTCTTACACAATAGCGATTAAGGAAAGAGAAGGTTCTTTTGATGTCATGATTATAATATGCCAATTAGTGGTCAACCTGGATCCTGGTCCCACGAGGTTAACTGGCAGTGTCATGATTAAGAAGAAGCAGAACTATCCTCTAGTGCTATTGTGTTGTTTAATTGATAAAATTCATGAAATAATTTTATCTTATTTTATTTCTGGGACATACTAGTCAAGTATATTTTTAAAAATATACTAGTGGATTTAAATTTTTAAAAATGAGATTTATAGTTCATTTGGGTTATACAAAAATTAATAGAATTAATTTTAATTAAATTTAAAAGTGAAATTAATTCAGAAGAATTATCATTTAAAATCACTTATGAGCTTTTTGTGTTAACAAAAAGTTCTGTTCCTTGAACTGCTTAAAAAGGAGAAGTTAGTGTTTGTTTTAATTTAGACTTCAGAGCTTTGGAATGGGGAGCAGGAAACAAAATCAAAAGAACATATTTAAGGGGCATAAAATAGTCCCTGCTCCCCAAATTCCATGTCAGGGGAGAACCTGGTGAAAGTTTTTTCACCAGATGACTAGAGGAAATAACAGGTAAACAGATTTAAACAGCACTAAGAGATTTTTTCAATGCTTCGATCTGCAGGCCATGTTAAAATTTTGCTGTTTTTCTTTTCTTTGGTTGTGTTGTCCGCTTTCTGCCATCGTATTACCATTCGACGGCAGTCCTGCCCCATTTCTGCAGGTCATTTCAGAAACCCACTGTTTCGTATTTATTGTGGATTCTCTTTCCCCTCCGGTTGGTGCTATTTAATCTCCTCGACTTCCTGTTCCTCTGAACTCCCCTCCACCCCCCACCCCGTAACAAATTGAGACTATCAAGTTCTATGGC
>NW_011888895.1:383410-404116 GCF_000151845.1 Pteropus vampyrus
ACTGCTGAAAGCTCCCAGGTAGACTCTATCCTGATTTCTCATTTGTCCGGTGTCCCCCTTTCATGTCTGACTGTCGCATCAATGGGAATCCTGGAGGACTCCTGTTGTCAGTCCTCGAAAATGCCTTTGTTTCGTTTGGGTTCTGCTCAGGCCACAGTGACACGGAAGGGTGCTGTATTGTCTGCTGATGCTGATAGACACACCCTCACTTCTCTGTGGCACCAGCACTGACCTGTCTGTTTTATAGATATAAATATCTCTTTGTTTAATGCCCAGAGGCTACTACTCCAGCAGAGGCTTGTATTCTTTGTTGGACAATCGTTGTGAATGAGGGGGAAGTGACTTTATGACTTCCTGTCTACCTCTGCAGTCCAGGATGTCTGTCACAGTTCCCAGCGTTGTCTCAGCCGCAGTTTGGAGTCATGACTCAGCGGCAGAAAGAGGCCCTTTCTTTTATTCCGTGGGAAGAAAGACGCTTTTGTGACTCAGTCTCGCCGCGGTTCCTCTTGCTAGATGAGACAAAGCTATTTTGTCTTACGTCTGTGCAAGAGGGCTGAGAGGTAGGAATTCTTCTGATGTACTAATTAAGTTGTAGCTGATCATTTGGTCTTGGTAGAGACCATTCCCCCGCTTAAAATATAATTGGGAGAATTTAACCAAGGTGTACATGAGTTTTAGGAATTGCCTCAAAGATGTGTCACGGAGAAGCACGTGCGGTGTGACATGCTCTGTTGCAATAAATATCTTCTGTGAGGAAAGAGCGTTTCTCGTCCTTTGTGCCTGGTCCACCTGTTTCAGGTGACCTGTAGGCTCACGGCTTCGGAAAACCCAGAGGGGGCAACAGTAGTGACTGGATAGGCGTCTAGACTCAAAGAAGCTGCTCGAGTGGACGTGCAGGTACATAGGAGTGAGTCCTCTGACCAGCCTTCTGAGTTGGGAGTACTTTCACCGTGAGAGAAACTAAATGAAAAATGCCTTTTTTGCAAAACTGAAACTATCTCGAACGTTTCATTTTGAAAATTATTTTTATTCTTTTCCAGCATCGGCATCAACTTACTTTACCGCCACAATAGTTCCTTAGTACTGTTTGTTCACTCATATAAGCATGTGTTCGTTAGAAACGGAACAGAATAACATCGGGTTTCCAGTGGTCGTGATTCTTGTCACTTTCTCCTGTGTTCGTCATTCTTGTTAAAAGACTCATTTCTTAAAAATAAAATTGGAAATTTCATCCTTTTCCAAATATCGCCAAGAAAGACACACAGATACATACAAAACGGAGTTCTTGTGTTTCTGCCTAGCTGCGTGCTGATTGGAAACTAGGTAAAATGCTAACGGAGAGTAATAGGCAAATAGTCAGTCACCCTGATGCCCCCTTTATTTTGCGCCCCAGCTCCTACGGCCTGAGGGTTGACCTTGGAGTATTACAACTTAGAATTCCGCACCTCCCCGGGTATCTCATAAGTTTCTAGAAATGAAGAGATTTCTTCTTATCTTAACCTCAGACTAGTAAGAACTTATCGTCTTTATATTTATCACCTAGATTCAACATTTATTAGACTTTTGCCATCTGTATTTCATCTGTATTTATTTTTTCTGAGTCATTTCAAAGTTAGTTGATACTTCATCTTGAAATAATTCAATATCCATCTCCAGAAACTAGGAATATTCTCCAGTTAACATTTTCACACCCATCAAAGTGAACAAAAATCATTAAATATCATCTTTATTCCCAATTCATATTCAAATCTGTCATTGCTTCTTTGGGAAAATATACTTGAGAGAATAGTTACGGTTTTTGAATCTCTTCGTTCATCGATTCATTCATTCAATTTCTAGACAGGTTTTTTTCTAGCCATCTTGTTTTACAGGAGAGCAAGTACCACCCAGAGAGGACAGTGACCGCCATGGTCAGCATAGGGGTACCTGGGCATTGCTCACCATGCTCACCTTGCAAACTCACGGTGTGTCACTGTGAACAGAAAGCTTGTTCAGTCCTATTAACAGCATCTTTCTCAAATCGTATAGGGGCAAAGAAATTTCACACTAATAATTCAAATTGTGTTGGAGTAACATAGTGAAAAATAGTAAAAATCATAAGACAGAAAAAGGGATTTAAAATGTAACCAGTATTGGCTTCCCAGCTTGCAGAGGCTGGTTACTTGTTATTCTTAGCCAGAGCCAGAGGGCTCAATGGTATTTGTTTATTCTGCTTCTCAGTCACACTACGTTCTTTTCTCGTCTTTATTATTAGGTAGTGCATATGAGAGTCTCCTGCGGCCATAGCAGCAAGGTTTTATACCGTAACACAGAACACAGCAGTGCCAACGTGTCTGCGGAAACGTGGATTCAGAAGCACTTTGTAGAGATGCTCGTCACTCTTTTCACAGTGAAACACATCCTTTCTGTGGACACACATCTTCCTTCTTTTTTCCTGTTGATGTTGTGTTTACTGACAGTTGTAAAAGGCCAAGTCTTGCACCTCCCTTTGGCGCCCTGCTCAGGTCTGACCATCCTGACGCCCAGCTTGACCTGTGGCTCGTGCCACCTGGATCGCTCCTTAGTAGCTGGGAAGGATTACGGTAAAGTGAGAAGCTCCAGGGCTTTGCAGCAGATGGATCTGGGCCTGAATGGCAGCACTGTGTAAAGCTTCAGGGTGCAGGTTTTGGCAGCAGGCAGGTGTGAGTTCAGACCCCACCTCTGTGACCCCAGCAGCCTCCGTGACCTCTCCACCTGGGGTGGTTCATGAGGTCTTGGCGTGAAGTGCTTGGTTAGCATAGTGCCTGGCACGCGGAATGTGCCAGGTATGTATTTGCTGGATGACTGAATAAATGAAGTGACAGGGACTGTCCTTATGTAATCCTGACATATTCGTATTGATAGCATTAAAATAGTACGTTTTTAAGAGAACACAGTTCCTAGAACATAACATCGGTGTTTTTCTTTCTCCCCCACTTATCACCACTTATATTAATTATTGCTTTCACACTTAAAAAAAACATTCAGTGACTGAAAGTCGATGCCTGTTATTCACACCCTTTCATTTGCAAATTATAGAAATCCAACTCAAACTGACTTAGCAAAAAAAAGGGGTATTAGATCACAGAACTAGCAACTCCCGGGAGTGTCCAGGCCAGGCTGCGTGCCCGTCCTGCCTCCAGCCCGCGTTCTCAGCAGGCTCTTCCATGGCGAGCTGGCTGCCAGCAGGCGGCTGCTGGCTCAGTCTACTGGGTTGGCAGCCCTGTCAGAAAGGATTCTTTCCCGTCGTCCCAGCAGCAGTCTTGGCTGACTGGTCACTTCTCCACCCAGGTGGGGTCGGAGGAGGTCAGCCCCGCCCAGGTCCCTGCGACTGAAATGAGGAAGGGAAAGTTCCCGCTGGGGGCAGATCAGGAAGACCAGGCAAGCCCGAACGAAAGACGCATCGTCCACTCTGGACCGTCGGGGGCATGCTGGAGGAGACGAAATGCACACGGTCAGGCATGCGTGCATACATGTATGGTATACATGCATATGCATGTCCACAGATGTACACACATACAGTGTACACAGATATATACGCATACACATGTACACCTATATATTGTACGTGCATATGTATTATATATACAGACACATATACATACATAGACAGTACCAGCCCTCACTGAGCTTGTCTGGTTGGGAGACCAGATTGAAATCTCGATACATATACATACACGTGTATATATATATGAATGATCTCTTTCATATTTTTATCTTAGCACTTAGCACAGTGCCTGGCAATTAGTAGCTAATCAAGAACATTTGTTGGATTGCAGAAGTCTGTAAGATGGTGTGTTGTTGATTGATCTCTTCTAAATAGAAGATTCTATTTATTATATGTGTAAACTATTATAAAACTAAAAAAAATAAATCCTTGCAGACAGATGATTCTTTTAAAGTTTTTAATTGTCCTGTAGTACATTAAATATATAGTAACTTCTTGTTTAATGCTCATAGGTTGTTCCTGATTCTATAGCTTCTTAGCCAACTATGCATATAGTCCCAGTTCTACATACTATTTTTAACATAATTCTAAAGTTGTTCCTAGGTGATTAAAACAACAGCTGATTTATTAAACATGGGGCGTGTGACCTTTTTAAGATCAGCACCAAGGCAGTGATCATGCTATAGCATTTTATGAGCAGCCTCTCAGCCCACGGACAGGGATGTGAAGAAACTGCCCCAGGTCCACGCCGGGCCTTCAGCTCCGTGACCAGCTCACAGGAGGGCTGTCCCTCAGGAGACAGAGCCTGTCTTGCAGTGGGGACACGAGCAGTGGCTAGTTCAGGAAAACAGCACAGGACAGCAGAGAACTGGATGGATACAGCTGCGTTAGGAGTGAGCGTGACGCTCCGTCCCTGTCCTGTCCCTTATTCTGCACGCAGGGCACACCTGTGGGCCAGCAGCGGGGGGTGGGCCACGAGGAGGAACAGGTTAGAGTAACCACAAGCTGACCGTTCTGGAAGCTGATGGGTATTTGGGGCTTCATCATACTCTTCTCTTTACTTTTGTATATATTTGCATTTTCCAAAACAAAAATTTTTAGACTTTTCCTTGTTTATTCCTCCTTAAGGTTAAAATGTAGAGAGCTGGGTTTAAGACCCCTGGTCTGGGGCTCTGACCGTCGTCGCCCCGCGTGACTCCTCAGCAGACTGGACGCTCCCAGTGCAGGGTGTGACTGAGCCCACTCTGGTTCCTCGTGCAGTTCGGTGCACACACAGCTCAGCAAGGGAGAGGAACTCGCTTCTCTCAAGTTGGTCTGTCAAGTGCTCGATGCTGCTCCAGGGGCTTCTAGTCCTTGCCGCACATTTTCTGATCCTTATTACAAAGTAGCTGCCGTTCGCCAAGAGTGGCTGTGTGCCAGGCCCTGTGCTGAGTGCTTATCGCGCACCATCTCACTGTGTTCACGGCAGGTAGGGAGTAATGGCCCGGTTTTACAGGGCAGGAAGCTGGAGCCCGGAGGAGCTGTGTTTCTTGTCTGGGCCCACGCAGCGCGGTAACTGGAAACGGACCAGCGTCTGCTGCTCCGCGCGTTCCTTCTGCTCGCTCTCTCCGTTGTTTCTCTGCGTCGCCGGTGGGACTCTCACCGTACTCCAGGGCGTCTGACGTTTGGGCCGGCTGTGGGGATGGGCTGAGGAATAACTTTAAAGCGTGTTTTTGTTTTTCTCATAGAAATGCCTTTATTTTGAGCATTAGCTCCCTGTATTTGTATGTGAGTTTCATATAACACATTAATTGAAGTTTCCCCCAAATATTGGCTGACTCATCTCTCTTAGGATCATTGCAGGCTGAAAGCAGATCACACTAAGATGACGTTTCTGTTCCACCTTTTCTGTCTAGTACACCCTGCGCTGTGACATGAAGCGGTCTCTGTTGGCCAAGGACCTAACGAAGACCTGTGAATTCATCGTTCACTCTGCTGTAAGCTGTCCTTGGGGGCACTGGGGCTTAACGGGAACCTTCTGGGGGGTGTGAGGTTTTACCCGACTTCCAAGCTAATAAGTTGGCCTGTTGCTCTTCCGTGGCCGCTGAAAGACACGACATTCCTGGGTCAGAGACAAGGGCCTTATTCTGGTGCAGCATGGGTATCAGCGTGGACGTCATTCCCCTGGGCCCAGGGTCCCACGGATGATGCCATGGGCCCAGACAACGCTGCACCTGAGGCGGGTTGTGCCTCAGCCAAGGAGCACCAGCAGTGAGCAGGCCTGCCCTTTATCCTGGAGGGGGACTCGCCTCATCCCTCAAGGTCGCCGTGGCGAACAGCCCAAAGAGATGGGCCGCACGGATAAAGAGCACTTGGGGCATGTCATTGTTGGCACACCCAGCGAGAACATGCAGGGACACCTAGGGCCGGCGGGCGTTGTCCCTGCCTGCACCCACTGCTCAGACTTTGCAGTGATGGACACAGTGCCCTTAAAAATTTCCTCTTATGTGTCAGCTTAGGGAATTGGGTCCCTGCCCCCTACCAGGCACCTGGGTGAATTCTCAGGGAGAGTCGGCTGCAGCCCAGCTGGTGCCTTCCTGGTTGTCATGCAGAACCAAGCAGTGACTGAGACACATGGTGACAGATGCTCATGCCCATAGCTCTGGGCTCCCTCCTGTGTCTTGGCCTCTCTAGGTCCCATCGCACGGCGGCTGCCGTGCCTGGGCCGCCCCTGTGCCACACTGGATCGGGGCTGGCCCGGCCCCTTTCCTGGTCTATGGTCATCTAGCTTCCTCCTCGAGTGGCGCCCTTGACTCAGCCAGTGGTGCATCTGGCTTCAGATTGATTCTGAGCAGTTCAGAGGCAGAAGTTGGCCAAACGGGGCTCCTGGGGGCACGCGGGCTGCAGAGCCGGACGTGGTGGCCGACAGTGGTGCTGGGGCCTGAGCTGCAGCCAGGCCTGCCCCTGGGCCGACGTGGGGCCCCCAGTCCTGACGGCCTCCCGCAGTCCTCGGCTTGTCCAGGGCTGCACTGCGGTGCAGGTCGGTGTTGCTCGGAGGTCTGCACTTGCATCTCCTCTGTGCTTTTATGAGACGTCCACGGGCACCTTCGTGGTGATTAAATATAAATGTAAGACCTACATCTAGTGCATAAGATCGGCGAAATCACTGATGTCCTTTGCTGGCTTCATTCTTGTGACTTTTTAGGACTTCCAACATCTGTAGTTTCCTGTTTTATAAATTTTTAATAATCATAGTGTTTAAGTGCCTTTTTTAGTGATAAAATATATAAATTTATATAACATAAGATTAAAATTTTTTTTGAAATGATGTTATTTAGATGGATTTTTTTTAATCAAGTATCTTCAAATGGAAGCAAAACGAAAAATTCTTAATGTAGATTATTTCTCTGAAAAAGACATATCCTTTTATGTCCTTAGTAGAAAGAGCCTCTCGTAGGTCCCCTGAGAGTGGGTGGCACTGGGCTTCCTCTGGCCACTGAGCAACGGGCGGCCTTCAGGAAGGCCAAACCGTGCTGTGACCTGCCATTGACAGCAAGTTAAATACCCCTTCACATCCGCTGAGGAGGATATATTTATTCGCTAAAGGATATGTTCATGAACCTGTTGATCAAAAGAATATTTTCAGGAAGACTAATGTGGCAAACTGGTCGGTGCCCTTCCCCACCAAGGCTCCCCACCACATGGGCGTCCCCGGCCCCCGAGTAAAGGCCCCAGGCGGGCCCTGCCGAAGCTTGGCTGTGTCGATAGATTCTGCAGCTGTGTAACGTGGAGGTGATCATTGTTAATCAGTTACAGAAACATCCATAAGTATTTTGTGGGAGCAATTCTCCCAGATGGACAGCGATACGGCGGAGTGGCTAAGAGCCAGCCTGCCTGCCTTGGTTTGCGTCTTGGCTCTGCCACTTCATGAGGAAGCCGTCGGAGCTCTCCGTGCCTGGCTGTCCTCGTCCGTAAAGTGGGACCAGTGACAGCAGCAGCACCGGGAAGGGCCATCGTGTCAGTTCCACTGTGGATGCTCCGGTGTTAGCTCTGATTCTGAGGTTTAGGATTCCTCCCAGCAAAACTGCTCTGTTTCTTCAGTCTGGTTTTCACATGCCTTAGAGATCAGGAGGTCTCTCCTCTCGTCTCACCGATGAGGGAGCTGAGTCCCGGGGCTCGAGGAGCTGTGCCGTAGGACACAGCAGTGTTTCTCGGCAGAGCTGCGTTTAGAACCCAGCTGCTACCCGGCCTCTTAGTAGCAGGTTCTCCCTGGGTCGTTAAGCCGCCCGTCACTTCTTTGAAAAGGAAAAGAGAAGCCTGACCTGCAGAAACCGTGGCCCTCAAGCAACTGATTTTGGTTTTCTCTCTTGTTTTAGCCTCAGAAGGGGAAACTGACTCCGAGTCCTGTGGACTTCACCATTACACCTGAAACCTTACAGAACGTCAAAGAGGTAACGTGCTGCTGCCACACGACCACCAGGGGCGTCCCCTTAGTAACCGCATGCCACCCACAGACTGACTGCTGCCTGGTTCTGTATTTGGGTATCAAGAGGAAATTCCTGATGATTGTCTGTACCCAAAATAGTCTGTATTTTCCATTTTGATTTTTTTTTTTTACTCAGTAACCACTTAGAAGACTAACACTTTTGAAGTTTCTCAGCGATGGTATGTTTATTATTTTTCACACCTTCTCCCAGTTTTATCGCACTGTGAGCCGAGACCTGCCGTGAGCCCGTTGCACCGCCGCCTGTCACGGTGGCCGCACCCCCTTGATTTCTCAGAGTTGCCACCACTCGGTAGTCTCTTGTCACCCGTGGCCATGGCGGCTCTTCCTTGCTCTCATCCTGCACTCTGCTAGCCGGACAGGTTAAAGGCAAGTTTGGGAGGACTGGGGCACAGGATGATGCTGGCCTCGCTCCTCGGGAGCACAGCTGGGGCAGGGCTGTGCCAAAGGGGGCATTTCAGGCTCGTTTCAGTTTCTGGAGCGCACACGACCCTGGTGGGCCAATCCGATGTTTCTCCCGCAGGAACCAGAGCCGTGAATGGAAGCCTGCATGGGGAGTGGGTAGAGGTGAGCCCGGGCCCCCTGCTGAGCCGCACGCCGTCCCACATCCTCCCAGGCCTCAGCCGGTTAGCCTGAGAACTGCCCAGCCGTGTCCCCGTTAGCCCTACTTTTTCTTAAGTTGGTTGAACACGTTTCTATTTCTTACTTCTGAAGAGTCTAAGTAATAGAAAACTTGGTAACAGGCTGGATGGGGAAGAGGTGCTCATGTTAAGAGCACGTGTTAGCAGATCCATTGCAGGTGTCTCTGTAAACAGCTTCTAGCAAGAATTTTTGAAACACAGTCCCTAATAGAGGAATGTAACCTGTTCTTTTTCACTTTGAAAACTGTCGCATTTGTTTTGTTCCTTTCATCTTGTTCTGCATTCTCTGACATACTTTATTCTTTGCTTCCCGTCTTTAGCCTGATTCACTAAGGTTGTGAGGATTTGGTTTGTTTCTGTTCTTACTGTTGTTTGCTCCTTTTCCCTCTCGCATCCCGTTTCCTAGAAGTTACCCTCAAATGTCCAGACATGTAAGTTTACATAACAACCCTGAGAAAAGGGACCTTCTGGCAGGTTTGTAGCATTTTTGCTTCTCCCCCGCACCCCCCGCCCCATTTGTTGAAATCGTCTTAAATTGAAGTCCCAGCTTGTCATCAGTTTTATTTTCCCCAGTGTTAAGCCTTTATTGGCTCAGAAACCATTTCTTAATAAGTTGCCTGAAGTATAACAGTCACATTATTTAGCCCGGTTAAGTTTTACCACGCTCACTGCTCGCCATTGATTCTACTCACTTGTGTTTTCTCCTTCTTCAATTTTTTTTTTGTTTAGCTGGAATACATGCTAGAGTCAATCTTTCAGAAAGGGTGAGGAGTGAACCTAAGTCCTTGAGTGTCTAAAAACTATCTTACTTCGCCCTCACACCTGAATCTCAGTCTAGGTAGAAAATTCTAGCTCTAATGTCATTAGCCCTTAGAACTTTGAATAATAGCTCCCTGGTTTTCTAGGGCCTAGTGATACTGATGACTGTGATTCTCAGGTGCGTGTGGGCTGATTGTTTCTCCCTCTCCTTACCCCCTCCCACCCCCGACAACTTCCGACACCTGAAGTTTCAGAGCAGTCGCGCAGGTGTGGATCCTCTCATCTGTGTGCCTGGCCTTTGGGGGTCTCTTTTGTGCCAAAGGCTGAACTTCCCCCAGCCCTGTGCTCATCTCTCATCATTTCCCAGATGCACCACAGGGGCCCCTGGCTCAGTCTTCCAGCTCGCTGAGGTGCTCTTCGGCCGGCATTTAGCTCTCCTGTTGGAATGTTTATTCAACACCAGTGTGATTCATTTCTGAGCACGGTTCCTTTTCCATGTTACCACAAATGCAGAGCCCTTCCCCCCTACCTCCTATTGATGCTGTTTCTTGCGGAGTTGGTCCTTCTTAGAGAGTGTGTGCCTCTTTTTCCTTTATTTTTCTCAGCTGTTTGTTGATTCTCAGTTGTCCGTTTATATTTATAAAGACCTTGTTAACTAGACTCTCTGTCCGTAGCTCAGATGAGAATGTTCTTCTGATTATGGACGCACAGTACACTTTGACCAGAAGGGCTTTGCTCCGAGTGTTGCACAGGGGACGGAGGCATTTGGCCCCGCGTGCTTTCTTTTAGGGTGTGCAGGTGGCTTGTCTTCTGGGTCCAGGGGCTCCGGCACTGGGGCTGTAAGTGACGTGGGGCCTTGGCCCTGCCTGCTTTGGGAGTCTCCTTGGTGGGAAGTCCCCCTTGTGGGAAGGTGCGGTGCCATGCCAGCCTGGGGTGGCACGAACCTGGCTGCACACAGCCAGTTTCACCACCCTCTGATGCTGTACCTGCCTTTCCCTGGGTGGGCCCCCACCTCCGGTGTCACAGACACAGTGCCCAGGGCCTGCTGGGAACACTCGCTCACTCAGCTCTCTGCCAGCTGCAGGGCACAGTGCCCTGGACTCGATGTCATTGTGGGTCCACTTTTATCTCACGGAAACGCTTCCCTGGGAAGGCTCCGGGGCGTCGCGCAGCCTCGCCGGGCGTTCGTGTGCGCGCGTCGGGGAGGGGACGGGACGGGAGGGGAGGCGGCGGCAGTGACGATCTTCAGCTGGGCAGCGAGAGCTTTTCTCTCTTCTTCAGTGGCCTGAAAGACTTCTTAATGGAGACTGCTACTGCTCATTTTTTTAAAAAACAAATAGTTTCTTTAACTTTTAGTTATTTTTAGAACTCTAAAAAAGTCTCAAATCGAGGCTTCTAGGGCTCTCTGCCCCGGGCCCCCTGGCTCCTCAGTGCTGTCCATAAGGTGGCCCCCCAGCCACGTGTGACCATCGACACTGACATGGGGCTGGTCTGGGGCTGGTCTGAGCCGAGCCGTGAGTGTAAAGTTAGGGTCTCAAAGGCTCAGTATGAAAGAGAACGTAAACGTCATAATGTTTAAATATCGATTATACATGGAAGTGGTAATGTTTTGGATATATCAGTTAATTTTACCTGTTTCCTTTTACTTTTTAAAATGTGGCTACTAGAAAAACTTAAATGACCTATGTGGTTCACATCGTGGCTTGTATTGTTTCTGTCGGACAGCAGTGTTCCAGACTCTGAATGATCTTCAGTTACTGGGACGCAGCCAGAGGTGAAGACGGCTACAATTGTCTCTTTACATCTGTTTGTCCCACAAGGACATCATCACTCAGCTGGGACCTGTTTCCTCTGTCTACAGAGGCTTATGGTCAAGCATTGAAGAGCATTGTTCTCTTTAAATGTCCTTGAACTAAATGTCTTGATTTTTTAAAAATTGTATTATTGGAAACATTTGTAAATTGGTTATCTTTTTTAAATCCCCTTTTTCGTGACTGGTTGTCCTTAAATACTTCCTCAGACATTTTTATGTCATTTCCTCGGGAAGATGAAGAGCTTTCCAGTCTGATCGAGGCAAGTAGGGTGATTCTGTGGGCGACCCCGCCGCTCTGTGCAGAGCGCTCGAACGTTCAGTCTGTTAATTACGGCGACTGACGATGGAACTACTGTTGTACCTTCTCCCCCATTTTGTAAAACAGGGTCCCAGTGGGTTTTACAAAAATTATCCAACTTTGCTTCCAGTTTTTATTTGTACCAAAGTGACTATCGAGTCATTTCCCCTGGCACCTTCCAGTCCCGATGTATTTTTCATCTTGTTTTAGAGAGCCTTGCTCCCCAAATTCCTCATCAGAGGACACCTCAACTCGACCAACTGCGTTATCACACAGCCGCTCACAGGGGAGCTGGTGGTGGAGAGCTCGGAGGCCGCCATCAGGAGCATCGAGCTGCAGCTGGTCCGCGTGGAGACGTGCGGTAAGGGCCTCTGCCGCCCTTGGCGGGCACGGCAGCAGCACAAGTGCCCTCTCCACTCCGAGAACGTGCTTGAGGACAGTGAGGTGGGGAGGGCAGGGGGCTCTCGAGAACCTCGGGGAGCAGACGGGGGACGTGGGCGAGGGAGCGGATGCAGATCCTCAGTCACAGGGCGTCTGCTGATCAGCATGTTCGGACGTGGCTCCTTTCTGACCACCGACGTGCTCCCCCGTCCCCAGGGTGTGCAGAAGGGTACGCCCGCGATGCCACAGAGATCCAGAATATTCAGATCGCTGATGGGGACGTGTGTCGGAGCCTCTCGGTCCCCATATACATGGTCTTCCCCCGGCTGTTCACCTGCCCGACGCTGGAGACCACCAACTTCAGAGTGGGTAAGCGCCCGGCTCCCTGCCCTCACGGCCGGGGCTGGCAAGCGGCCCGCAGACGGGCCACCTGGTGCCTGGGACAGACACACCGGTCTGCTCGGGTCAAGTACAGCTCCGAGCACTCCTCCTCCAGCTCCGTGAGAAGCTGCCGTGTGGGGTTGGGGTGTCACCCAGGGAGGCCGCAGTAACCCCGTCCCTGTGGGCCAGGGCAAGGACGATGAGCTCTGTGAAGCGAACTAACAAGGGACAAGGCAGCTCGGTGCCTCTGATAGGCTGGCATTTGACAGAGACCCAAAATGTGACAGTTCTATGAACGTTAGGCATCGTGCAGCCTGAGCTCTTTGGGGATACCGTCTGTGCCATGCCTGAGGCTCACTGGTAACCAGTGTGATGGGGTCTGGTAACTGCTTCTGCTGGCATGCCCGCTTCACGGAGAAATGGGGACATAATGAAGCCACCACTTCGTATGAATGTCACAGTCCCCCTAACTTTAAAGGTGCGTTATTTTTAGTCCAGAATCTTTTAGTTAGAGCATGATTTCACTTCAAACAATTCCAAATGTAAAATGTATGTGAGTACCGTTTCATTGCCAGAGTTGAGCAGGTGATGTTTTTTAAAGAGAGGGAAAGGTTGTCGCATCTGCCGCTGAGTCGTGGGCGCCTCTTGGACCTTCTTGTGGCCTACGCGGGTGTGAGTCCGGGAGCTCCGACCGCCCGTGGGTTAGAAGCACAGGCGACGTGCGTGGAGCCTGGTGCTGCATCTGAAACACGGCATTGAGAGCACATGGGGTCAGCAAAGAGGGCAACAGAGCCAGCTGTTTGCCCCACGTAAAAGGGCAGTGACATCTTCCGAGAGACCACATTGGGTCAAACTTGACTGAAGCCAGGGTACCACAGTTTTTCCTAGAAGGCGTGTGTGTGGTCGCTGTGGACTGGGCGGTGTGTGCCCTCAGCACAGAACCCAAGCGCAGGGGCCTGGACTGCCCCGAGGCCACCCGCCCGCGGCCTCCCACGTGTCCTGCTGGAGATGCTCCTGTGGCCACCAGCACCGCAGTCCCTGGCACGCCGCACATGGCGGTCTGGAGATACTACTTTTTTACTTCAGAATGCTTTGATTTTAAGTTAAAGAGGAACTTCACTGTTGATTTCTCTCAATTCGATTTTCCTGCATAAACTGTAGAAAGGTCCAAAAAATTTTCTGTGCTGTGCTATTCACTAAGCAACTAAATTTTTTGCATGTTATTTCTATGCATTTTACAAAGTATCCATTTAACTCTTCATGCGGCGCCTCTGATTCTTCCAGAGAAATAACGCCCTCGGTCCATCCGCCGAGACACCAGTGCTTTCCTGTCCTCGTGCCCGGTGGCGGTTCAGTCTGGTTTGGGGCTTGCCAAATGATGCATGTGGTTAGGGAGCCCCCACGGAAAAGGGGGTGAGCAGGCACGACTGAGCCTGCAGCGTGGGTGGGCCCTGGGGTGGCTGCCCACGTGGCTGGCCGAGGGGAGGCTCCGAGTCTCAGGGGTGGGCCCCATGTCCCGCAGCAGGAGCAGCATCTGGGTGAGCGCTGACCACAGGTGACGTCACACGCATGGTCAGGCCTCCCGCGGAGACTCGCTCGGAGTGTAGGGGCTGGACCCGGAGGCCGCGCCGACGCAGCCGCTCTGCCACATGTGCTCTGCCCTGGCCCAGCCTGCGCGCTTGGTGTCCTCCGTCCACTGCAGCCACCCTGCCCCTCCCAGGGAGGACAGCAGGCGGCTGGGGGAATGGAGGGTCCTGAGGGCCGTGCTGGTGCCGTGGCGATTGTCTAAGTTAGGAGAGAGACAGGGCGGCACTGCTGGGTGTGACCGCTGTCCTGGACGGTGCTCGGGAGGGCGAGCGGCCACACCCGGGACGTGCTCCTCAGGACTCCAGCTGCATGAGGTGCCCCGAGCCCCTCCCACTGCGGAGCTTCTGCAGGGGGGAGCGGGGGGCTCCTTCTTCACCTCAGGAGACAGGCTTGTCTTCCTCGGGGAGCTCCCTCGTCACGCAGCCCTCCTGCTGGCGTGAAGGCCGGCCCCAGCGCCAAAGAGCTGGTGGAGAAACCCTGTCTGCGGCAAGGGCGGAGACGCACGTTTGAACAGGTGTTTCAGATAAACTGACGCTCTCCACGGCAGCACCAGCTAAACGGAGCGTGTCCTGAACGTGGATTCACCCGGGGCGTGGGCACCCAGACAGCTGCAGGCCGCCTGCAGTCTGCTGTCCCCTTAAAAGCTGTAGGAAACGTCAAAGTAAAGCCAAAGAGCCTGTGGCTTGAAAGGGTTCTAGAAGGTTCTCTGTATTAAAGACGAAGGACAAGGAAAGTGTGGTTGGGGAAGCTGCTGCCTTTCTGCTCCCAGGTGAGAAGACAGACTTATCTGAGCAAGTGCAGCAGACAGCCGTGCAGCCGTCTTCACGGTTCTCCTGGGGGCTTAGGATGACACTTGTGGGACACCAGCACCGAGACCCCCGCGGCCCCGGGCTCCCTCGCTGCCTGCGGGCGGGGGGCTGGCGCTTGGTTTCTGCTGCTCGAGTTGTAAGGCCTGTCCTTTGTCTTCTCAGAATTTGAGGTCAACATCGTCGTGCTCCTTCAAGGCGACCACCTCATCGCGGAGAACTTCCCGCTGAAGCTCTGCAGGGTGTAGCTCGGGAGGGCACGGACCCAAGGGAGGCCAGGCGGAGACGCGGCCGGCAGCGACACGGGCAGTGTTCTTGATGATTCTGTGTCAGAAGTGGACCCGAGCCCTCGGATGACGATCACCTGTGTCCTCCTTCCTTGAGGCTCTGCGTCTAGTGATGCCTCTAGTCAGACTTTTCTTTGAAATCCATCAGGATCCCTTAATGTTCTCGGCAAGATCACTTCCCAGAAAGCAGAATGTCCTGACTCATGGCTTCCCTGCTCCCTTCAGGGCCCGAGGACACGGAGCAGCAGTGTGACTTTGCGGCTACCAAGTGAGGCCCTGGGGTCAGGGACACCCTCCCCAGCCTGTAACGGGTGTGGCCTCAGGACAGCAGAGGACACATTCGGCGACAGGCATGCTCGTCGCTGTGACGTGAGCAGGTACCCGCCAAGGAGCGCAGAGCTGCCTCCACTGGAAATCCGTAGCATGTTCCCCGCTGTGTTCTGTAGTCTTTTACATTTTTCACAGTAACGTTAAAAGTTTTAAAAAACTGGAAAAAAGTATCCCTTGCTCTCCTAGAAGTGAGGGGACTCGGTGACATGGCCGGTGCTACAGTGTTCCTCAGTCTCGGGAACGGGTGTAAAGTCGTGTGCGGCCGTGTTCCCAGGACGCATGTACACGCAGGGTGACTCGGGGACATGTCCACGCCTGTTGCTGTTGGGGGTTCCGCATGGCAGGAGACGGTCGGTGTGCCCGGGCGGTAGGTGACGACCTGCCTCCGACCCACCGAGGGACCTGTGTTCAGGCCAGGGGCTCTGGGCCTGAAGCCATTCCTCCTCAGCCTCCCTGTGCGGTCCACGGTGTATTGTGAGCCTGTCACGGCCCATTTCTTCCTTCCAACCCTGCCACTCTCTCGTCAGCCCACGGTCGTCGAGGCCTCGGAAGTAGGTCCTGTGCCTCGCATGCACCTGGCCTTCCCTGCTGCGCAGGCTCCGCAGGGTGGGCTCTGGCTGACAGCCCAGGCCGTGCCGCCATCGTCCGGGGACGGCGTCTGTGATGCTGAGGACAGACAGCCCTGACTCAGGCACAGCTTGATCCCACGGCATCACCAGGGAAAGTGATAAGCTTCCTCACTGGGTCATCTAAAGGTTGGTTCCCACAGTAAAGTTCTGGCTTATAAATCTCCTTCTACGCTCACATGACTGTAACGATCTGTTTTTGATGATGTGTTTGAAGTAGCAGAAAACAAAGGCCATACTTCTGGGAAATTTCAAAGGGAGAAATCATTTTTAATAAAACAAAGCTAAATGAGAATTTCGAGAAATGGTTTGGATGTATATTGCTATGTCATTTCTTTAGTCAACACATTTTGTGGATATGAATATGGTGAGTACTCTCCTTAGGGAATAATTATTACCTACAGAGCGGCCAGCAGCCCAGCCACCTTTACCACTTCCTTCTGGGCCAGGCTGGCCACTCCCTTCCCTTTCGTGGCCAGACACCTCCATCGTTGGTTAAGGGACACTCGGGCGTTTGGGTGTCCTGGACAGCAGCTGTCCCTCTGCAGCACGGCTGGCTGGAGCTGGGGCTCCGCTTGGGAGGCACAGGGCTGTCCGAGTCTCCCCCTGGAGCAAGAGGAGGGGGAGGGGAGGAGAGAGAAGTCTGAACCGTGAGTTTGACACACGTCGTTTTGGAATCGCCCGTTGAGACAGGAATGCATTTTGGCCGTTGGCTCCATTCTCAGCTGCGGTGTGCGTTCGAGCAAAGGTGAAGTAAATCAGAAATGAACATTAAGGAAAAGCCAAAGCATCGCGCCTGGGTGTGTCCAGAGTCCCTGTCCCACGCCCACCTGGTGTCTGGTGAGGACCTGCAACCCTGACTTGGTGCCTGCCTTCCCCACTGGAGTCTCACAGAGCCTGGCTCAGCCTGAGATCACCCCCACATGCTGTGATCGGGGCCGTGGCCGATCACTCGTGCTCCCCCCTCCCCCTTCTCGTTCAGAAATGGTTTATTGCCATGGACCCATGCCCATGGCGAGGGACTTATTTCCAACTCCTTTGTAGCTGGGTGCGGTCATGTGACAGGAGGATGTGGGCCATTAGAGGCCGGACGAGACACGGGCCCACGTCCCTGCGTAGACCATGCCGGACACGATGAATGTGCGAGCGGAACGTTCCGCCCTCCCCGCCCTGTGTCATCGTCACAGGAGAGAGAAACGGGCTCACCTTCAAGCCACTGGAGTGCTGGTCTCCCTGGCTGCAGCAGCCAAGGAAAACGGGCTGGGTTCTCCCGTCACTGACTATCCAGGCGGTTAGAAAGTCTAAGTTGTGGTTTTCCCAGAAAGAAGTGTCAACACCTAGAATAAACTCTGGCGACAGCTGTGCTGTATCCCTTCCGTCCTCCGTTTGAGAGTCGCTGGGGCGGGCTGGCGAGGCCATGCTGTGCTGGGGGCCGGTGCTGCGGCTCCCCAACGCCCTGGAACTTGCAGGGAGGTGGGCCCTCCCACTCGGGGGTGTTCAGAGCCTCGCTGTGGACCTGAGGTGGGCACGGGGGCGCCACAGAGCCAGGGCCCGACCCCGGGCTGTGCGTGTACTAACTGTGTGGCAGGGAGGGGCCACCAGCCCTGTGCATTAACTGTGTTTGGGCCCCTGGCTGCCTTTCTGCTGTGGCAGGAGGCTCAGCCTGAGACCCTGCAGAGAAGCAGCTCGAGAGGAGGGTCGCTGAGAGGCACGGTTTGTTCGGCAAGGGCCCCCCAAGGTGGGGTTTCACTTCCTTTCTCAGGGGTCACTGTCTCCTGCCTCAGTCAAGGACTAGAGCTTCAAGACCACCACTTCTGGGTCTTATGTGATAAAAACAGAACAAGCTTTCCTGTCTGCAGATGAGCCGCCCACTGGCTGGGCCGCCGGGGGCGGCTGGCCAGCAGCCCACACATACTGCTTTCTGGCAACACCAGAGATGTTTTTTAAATATTCACTTAAAAAAAATAGTTTCAACATCAGTACGCATTAAGAACACCCAAATTCAAAACCCAATACATAAAAAGATCAAATTTAAGAAATGAGTACTTTCTAAAATTTTCACCATGTTTCTTTATATCCTACAGAAAATACTTATTTTTTAATCCATGGAAAATTTTCAACAATTATATATTTTTGCCACAAAGAAAAATCTCAATTTTAACAAGTAGAAATTGCCCAAGCTACATAATCTCCCATAGCACAATAAAATTAGAAATTAATACCAAAAGGAAAATCAAACTCAATTTAAGCACTTGTAAATTATGTAACATTTTTCAAAGAGGAAACCAAAACTTCATTTACAGACCTTTTTAAACTTAATGAAAATTTCAGAGCATACTATATAGCAAGAGCTTTGCACTACGGCCAGTGCTGCAGTCAGAGCAAAATTCATAGCCTTCAATGTTCAGAGAGAATGAGTTGGGCATTCAAATTAAATGTCTAGAAAAACAACACAATTGAGAAAGAGAATAATGATAAAAGTAGAAATTAAATGAAAGCAGAAACAATAAATCCACGAGTCAGTACTTTGAAAAGACTAATTCAGTTGGCAGATCTTTAATAGAACAAAACGAAATGTACCACTAGGAACAACTTCAGAATAAAAGGAGCCTGATAAGAATTACGATATTACAGTACGTGCCTTTCCTGCTAATAAATTTGTAAACGTCAATAAAATGCAAAGTAACTCCACAAAAAGGAGCTTATCTGAATAAAATGATAGCCTAGGGAAGAAACTGAAAAAATTGCCAAGGAGATGGCATAAAAAAGGTGCCAGGCCCACAGTTTTGCAACAGGTTTTTACCAAAGCTTCTGGGGTCAAATAGTTGCCCTGCTATTTAAACTGCTGTAGGCTGGGGAGAAGGAAGAAAAGCCTCCCCACTTACTCTGTGAAGCCACCGCGGCCCTAACCTCGAAATCTGCCATGTCAGTTGGGATCAGGATTAGCTCTAAGGGTCACCAAAGTTAGTGTGGTTTAAATAAGACTCATAGATGTCCACAGGTAGACAGTACAGAGCTGGCAGAGCAGCTCAAAGCCACGAAATCTCAGCGACCTAAGCCACTTCCAGCTCACCACGCCACCTTTCCGAGGGTGTGGCCCTGGTCTTTGTGACCTTCATGAGAGTACCAGCTAGTTCTAGTCATCATATCTGCATGCCAGCAGGATAAAGAAAAGGTCAAATCCAGGTGCCATGTCTATTACAGTTTCTAGAAGCTGCCATATGACACTTCTGCCTGTATCTTATAATCAAGAACTCGCATGGCCACAAATAGCTGCAGTGACAGAAGAAACACATTATTCTGTGTGGTCATGAGCCTAACTAAAATAACAGGGGTTTCACAAGAAGGGATTGCTGAGCATTGGCAAAGCAGGAAAAAAAAATTACAGACCTTTATCATTTATGAATATGGATGCACAAGCCCTAGATAAAATATTCACAAGTTGATTTTTCAATGTATTTACAAAAACAATATGCCATGACCGAAAAAGGGGATCTATTTCAGATACGAGGACAGTTCAGCATTAGGAAATCTATTAATATAATTTATTGCCTTAATGGGTTAAAAGAGATCATCTTGATGGATGCCATAAGGTATACTTATACTTTTTATTGTGGAAATTTTAAACATATATATACAGAGGAGAGCACTGTATAGATTGTCATATCCCAAAGAAGTCTTTTTCACATCTTCATTTAGATATAGTTCATGGACCATAAATCCATCCATTTAAAGTACACAGCTCAGTAGTGTTTAGTGTATTCAGAGATGTGGAATCGTCACCACAGTCTAAATTCAAAGAACACATGCCAGGAGGACAGGGATGTTTGTCTGTTTGGTTCAGTGACATATCCCAAATGCCTGAGAATTTTGTGGCTCATAGTGGAGGCGCCATAAAGACTAATTGAATTAACAGAAAATGATAAATTCGGAATACATGGGCCATGGAGTTTGAATAGACTGAGGTGGCTGGAATTTGGGAGTAAAAATACTGGAGAGGAGAAATATACATAGAGAAAGAGCCCCAGAAATCTAAAAGGGGGTCCCCTTGAATCTGTTGCTAAAAACTTAATTGTGTATGAATAGGGTGAAACTCCAAAAGGCAAGGAATTACAGGTTATCTGTAAGTCGGATAGTTCTCAGAGCTGACATAGTGCTGGAAGACATTTGAATTTCAAACAGCCAGAGTTAAGATTCCAGAAGGCTCAGGCATAAGTAGTAGGGCTACCCTGAACCCATCCCAACAATGCTTAAAAACAAGTCTTGAAAGGGTCAAGGTGATCTGTAAGCAATTTAATACCAGCCGAAACAAACCCAACCCTCTTTAAAGGAAGCCACATCCAGACACTCAGCGTATAATATCTAACATCCCATCAGAATTACTAGACACTCCAAGAAGCAGAAGAATGTAATCCATAAACAGGAGAAAAATCAGTGAAAAGAAACAGACCAAGAAATGGCAGACATGGTCAAATTAGCAGACGATGACTTTAAAACAGCTATTAAAAGTATGCTCAAGGAGTAAACTCTTTGACATAGATCTTAGCAATATCTTTTTGAGTATATCTCATTGGGCAAGGGAAACAAAAGCTAAAATAAACAAATGGGACATCAGATTAAAAAGGTTTTGTATGGCAAAGGAAACCAACAAAACAAAAAGACAACCTACTGAATGGCAAAAGATATCTGCAAATTATATATCAGATAAAAGGTTAATTAGTATCCAAAGTATTTAAGGAACTCATACAACTTAACACCAAAAAATCCCCCAAACAATCCAATTAAAAAATGGGCAGAGGACCTGAACAGACATCTCTCCAAAAAGGACAGAGAGATGGCCAACAGATA
>NW_011888895.1:404166-408932 GCF_000151845.1 Pteropus vampyrus
GGGTTTCACAAGAAGGGATTGCTGAGCATTGGCAAAGCAGGAAAAAAAAATTACAGACCTTTATCATTTATGAATATGGATGCACAAGCCCTAGATAAAATATTCACAAGTTGATTTTTCAATGTATTTACAAAAACAATATGCCATGACCGAAAAAGGGGATCTATTTCAGATACGAGGACAGTTCAGCATTAGGAAATCTATTAATATAATTTATTGCCTTAATGGGTTAAAAGAGATCATCTTGATGGATGCCATAAGGTATACTTATACTTTTTATTGTGGAAATTTTAAACATATATATACAGAGGAGAGCACTGTATAGATTGTCATATCCCAAAGAAGTCTTTTTCACATCTTCATTTAGATATAGTTCATGGACCATAAATCCATCCATTTAAAGTACACAGCTCAGTAGTGTTTAGTGTATTCAGAGATGTGGAATCGTCACCACAGTCTAAATTCAAAGAACACATGCCAGGAGGACAGGGATGTTTGTCTGTTTGGTTCAGTGACATATCCCAAATGCCTGAGAATTTTGTGGCTCATAGTGGAGGCGCCATAAAGACTAATTGAATTAACAGAAAATGATAAATTCGGAATACATGGGCCATGGAGTTTGAATAGACTGAGGTGGCTGGAATTTGGGAGTAAAAATACTGGAGAGGAGAAATATACATAGAGAAAGAGCCCCAGAAATCTAAAAGGGGGTCCCCTTGAATCTGTTGCTAAAAACTTAATTGTGTATGAATAGGGTGAAACTCCAAAAGGCAAGGAATTACAGGTTATCTGTAAGTCGGATAGTTCTCAGAGCTGACATAGTGCTGGAAGACATTTGAATTTCAAACAGCCAGAGTTAAGATTCCAGAAGGCTCAGGCATAAGTAGTAGGGCTACCCTGAACCCATCCCAACAATGCTTAAAAACAAGTCTTGAAAGGGTCAAGGTGATCTGTAAGCAATTTAATACCAGCCGAAACAAACCCAACCCTCTTTAAAGGAAGCCACATCCAGACACTCAGCGTATAATATCTAACATCCCATCAGAATTACTAGACACTCCAAGAAGCAGAAGAATGTAATCCATAAACAGGAGAAAAATCAGTGAAAAGAAACAGACCAAGAAATGGCAGACATGGTCAAATTAGCAGACGATGACTTTAAAACAGCTATTAAAAGTATGCTCAAGGAGTAAACTCTTTGACATAGATCTTAGCAATATCTTTTTGAGTATATCTCATTGGGCAAGGGAAATAAAAGCTAAAATAAACAAATGGGACATCAGATTAAAAAGGTTTTGTATGGCAAAGGAAACCAACAAAACAAAAAGACAACCTACTGAATGGCAAAAGATATCTGCAAATTATATATCAGATAAAAGGTTAATTAGTATCCAAAGTATTTAAGGAACTCATACAACTTAACACCAAAAAATCCCCCAAACAATCCAATTAAAAAATGGGCAGAGGACCTGAACAGACATCTCTCCAAAAAGGACAGAGAGATGGCCAACAGATACATGAAAAGAAGCTCAACATCACTAATTATCAGGGAGATGCAAATCAGCACCGCAATTGGATAGCTCCTCACACCTGTCAGAATGACTTTCATAAAAAAAAAAAAAAAAAAATCAGCAAAAGTCCTGGCAAGGATGTGAAGAAAAGGAAACCATCATGTATCATTGGTGGGATTTTAAATTGGTGCAACCATTATCAAAAGCAGTATAGCTATTCCTAAAAATAGAGTTGCTGTATGACCCAACACCACCACTTCTGGGTACTTATCCAAAGAAAACCAACACTAACTGCCAAAGACATACTCACCCCTGTAGTCTCTGCAGCACTGCTTAACAATGGTCGAGATACAGAAGCAACCTAGGTGTCCATCAGCAGAGGAGTGGATAAAGAAGATGTGGTACACGCATACAGTGGAACAGGTGGGGACCCAGAGCCAGGCAGAACCCGGCAGGTCAGCAACATGGTCCCTGAGCCAAAGGTGATGGTGGGTGGCGGGGTTGCACGGGGTACCCGTGAATTTCACTGTAAGAAATGATGGCAGGGGTGGGGGTGGCCCTGTCCACGCATCCTCACCGGACTCTGAAAACAAAGGAAGATTCCTGGAGTGTTGGCTCTACTGCGAGGAGAGAAGACATCAAACAGGGAGGCGAGGACTCGGGGCCAGAACCCAGGGACGCAGGACGAAGCCGTGAGTGGGCAGAGCAGCAAGAGTGTGGGGAGCAGCTCCAAGAAGCTTCATGGGGACGACCGCTTCCCCAAGAACCCCTGGGGCACACTCCGACCTCCCAGGGACCTCAATGCTCCTAGTCCTTGGATTTACTTCCCTACCTCCTCCCCTGAGCACTTGGTCTTGTGCTGCAGAGGCCGACGGCCCCATCTAACCTTAATTACTTCGTTAAAGGCTCTGCTTCCTCGTACGGTCACATTAGGGGGCAAGGCTTCCATATGCGAAATTGGGGGTGAACAATTCAGTCCATAACATGGATCTCACCCCTGATGACTCTGATTCAGTTGGTCTAAGGATCTTGGTCACAGGTTGCTTAAATGCTTCCAGAGATTCTAATGAGTGGCTACGATTGAGAATCTCTGAGCGAGGACTAAAGTCTCAACCAGCACATGAGCCAAAGTCACGCAAGCTCTTCCGGGCCGCGCGGACTCCAACTGATAGATGACATCAACTGGACACCCTGTGAAAAAGTGCCTGAGAGCAAAGGGTTCTATTTCGGAGACTCCCCCTACCTTGCATGGTCCTGGGATCAGCTGTGAAATAAACTCAGCCCAATGCCAGGCCTAGAATGATGCTCACAAGTAGAAACCATTAGCCAAGCATTAAAGTAACATCCACTCTCAGGTTCAGGCTCTTCCCACTTTACCCGACCGACCCGCAGACTGTGGGGAAACACAGCAGAGAAAAAGAGGGGAGCGCAATAACATTCTCCTACTATTCAGCCAGGAGCCCGTGATTGAGTAGCAGGTGTTACTCATTTTAAAGTTCCCGTGTCCGCGTGCTGTTGGCTTTTGGTGTATACTAACCCAGAGCATTTAGTGATGATGTAGCCTCCTCTTTTTCCCTCCACTCCATGACACATCACGAGGTTAGATGAGAACCAGGAAGCATCTCCCAGCCAATCTAACACACACGTCAGACTTAAAACAGTTTCTCCTCTAGACGCATCCTCAGGATTAGAGAGACTGTTTTAGGATCAGTGAGGTGACAACTGGCAAGAGATATGGAGGCATCTCCAGCATTTGCACCTACTTTAGCTGAGCCCCAGGCTCTCCTCACGCTTACTGCTGTCTTCTCTACCTTTTATGTCATCTGGGCAGCAGTCTGCAGGCTCCTCCCTCTTGTCCCCTGCCCCAGAGTCCTGTCCCAGCCAGACGTGGCACCAAACCTGGCTCTGCCTCCTCAAACTAACAGACATTGGGGCTGCCCCACAGGCCCCACCGCTTCCCACAGTACTGCTCCCACCCAGGTGGCCGAGGGAGGGAAAGAAGGAGGGAGGAATGAGTGGAGAAGTAATGAGAAAGTCAGTGAGGAGAAAGGAAACCCGGGCAGGCCACAAAGCACCAGGGCCAGCTCCCCGAGCCACAGAGTCCAGCCGCCCCCCTCCCCCTGCGGCCCCAGCTCGGGTCTCTGCGGCTGCTCACTACAGTGACAGGAATACCATATTAGGCGCTCTTTGGGCTCCACTTTCACGAGGCTTGGTCCCCAGGCTGGCAGAGCCTCAAAGGCTTTGGTTTGGAGGAGCAGAAACTTGGAGACGAGCAGTAGATTCCATTCCATTCTGCACCGTCATTTCCCTTTCCTCTCCTCCCTGTTCCCCAAGGCCCTTTTCTGCAGACGCCAGCTGCCCCGTCAGAGAGCACAGGCTCCAGTACCTCCATCTTGTCAGGGGCAGCTGCCCTAGACTGCTCAGTGACCTGCCTCTGGGCAGTCAAGTGGACTTGATGCACAGAAGCTTCTCGAGACAGAAGCAGCCTACTTCTTTTAAGCCTTTTCCCATGTGCCCTGAGACTATCTGCCAGCGGTGCTTGCAGCTGCAGCGTTTACCCCGAGATAATTTGCAGATTACAGTCCTAACCCGACCCCCAAAGTCTACCACGAAATATCTCACTTTTATTATTTTCACATTGCTCTAGCATATCAAGTCTCTGAAAACAAATTATAGTAATTCTCGATCACTGAAAATGTGAAATCATACAAAACATAGCATTCCTATGCATGATGTTAAATAAACACTGTCAACAAGCTGCACTTTTTTTTTCTAAAAGGGAAAAAGTAAAAGTGTGGCATGCGGGGAGAAAATGTTAGGATATCAGAAGTTAAATCTGCAGGTGAGTTCCTGGTCAAGATGGCGGGCTAGGTAAAAGCAGGCTCACCTCCTTCCACAAGCACATTAAAACTAAAACCAAATTACAAAACAATGTGGAAAACCACCTAAAGTCTAGCTGATCATTACACATACATCTGAGGACATAAAGAAAAAGCCACATCAAGAACGGTAGGAGGGGAGGAGACGTGAAGTAGGCTGGTCCCGCGCCCACACCTGGCGGTTGAGCACCGGGGCAGAGAGAGCCCGGCTGCAGAGGACCCCCTGAAGGAACGAAGGGCCCCAGGCCCACACAGGGGCGCCCCAGGCCCACACAGGGGCTCCCCAGGCCCACACAGGGGCTCCCCAGCCCAAGGCTCCAGTCCCAGGAAGAGGAGTCCCCACAAAACCTGACTGTAAAATCCAGTGGGGACTCCG
>NW_011888895.1:410442-413287 GCF_000151845.1 Pteropus vampyrus
TAAGGCCACCTGGCCAAGGCTGAGAGACGTAACAACTCTTCTCAATACATAGAAATGAATATGGAGAGGAAACTACAATGAGAAAAAGAAACACGCCACAGCAGGAGAAAACTCTAAGCAAAAAACAAATAAATAAACTAAATGGAAGCAACAACCTACTAGAAGGAGAATTCAAAACACGGGGTACAAGGATGCTCAGTGAACTTATGTGGGGAACAGATGATGGCAGCAAGGACTTGAACAGAAAAACAGTAAGCATAAAAAAGAACATAGAAACCATAAAAAGAACCAGTCAGAAAGGAAGAACACAATAACCAATGAGGAACACATTAAAAGGAATCGACAGTAGATTAGATGAAGGAGAAGATCGACAGAGAGTTAAAAGACAAAGTAACAGAAAACACCCCATCGAAACAGCAAAAGAAGAATTTTAAAAAATGAGGAACATTTAAGAAACCTCTGGGACAACATCAAACATATCAAAATATCCAGATCATATGGGCACCAGAAAGAGAGAGAGGGATCGAGAACCTATTTCAAAAAATAATGACAAAAAAAGTTCCCTAACCTGGTGATGGAAATAGACATACAAGTCCAGGAAGCGCAGAGTCCCAAACAAGAGGAACCCAAGCAGATACACACCAAGACACATCATCAATAAGATGCCAAAGGTTCAAGACAAAGAAAAATCTTAAAAGCAGCAAGAGAAAGACAGCTAGTTATTTACAAGGGAGCTCCCATAAGAATGTCAGCTGAATTCTCAACAGAAACTTTGCAGGCCGTAAGGAACTGGCATGAAACATTCAAAATGATGAAAAACAAAAACCTACAGCCAAGACCACTCTACCCAACAAATTATTAATTAAAATTGAAGGTGAGATAAAGAGCTTCCCAGACAGGAAAAAGCTAAAAGATGGCCAAACTCCCCAAAGCAACCAATGATTCAATGCAATTCCTATCAAAATACCAGTGGCATTCTTCAGAGAACTAGAATAATCCAAAATTTTGTATGGAACCATAAAAGATCCTGAATAGCCACAGCAATCTTGAGAAAGAACGAAGTTGGAAATATCACACTACCTGACATCAAACTATACTACAAGGCTATAGTCATCAAAACAGCATGGTACAGGCATAAAAAGACATACTCGTTTAATCCTTGTGTGGATATGGAAACTGAGGCTCCAAGACATTGGATGATTTACTATGGCCACACTGGGATGCGGGCATCAAGGACATGGAAGGATGAAAGGGCAAGTTGGCATATCTCAGCCCCAGGAACACCGGAATGGGGCTGGCACCCGCAGGCCAGGGACCGGTGGGGAAGAAAGAAAGAGGCTGATAACCTGGGGTGGGGGTGGGGTGAATGGAGGAGCGCAGCCCAGGATATGGGGGCCCACTGGTGCCCCCGCAGCCCTGTAGGGCAGACCCGCTGAAGATAGGTCTGTAGGGCCTGACTGGGCCATAATTTCAGGGACTAGAGGACGGGTGTGGGTGTTGAGTGGGAGCAAAGGCCCGGCGTGAGGCCGACAGAACAGTTGGACTGGCCCCAGCCTGGCCCCCAGGCCCGTCTCTGAGTCCAAGCCCACACGCAGTGCCGGTATTTGACCAGGGCTCACCAGTGAGCTGTAATGCCTGCCAGCTGTTGAAGTGCCTGCACGCTGGCTGGTCTTGGGCCCAAGGCCCAAGTGCTCACTCCCCCACACCGTCCCCTGTCCCCAGGTGCCCTATCCCTGCATGGAAACCTCTTGCCTCTCCACAGTTCATCTGATCGGGGGTAACGCTGGTCTCCTCGCTCTCTTCTCTTCACAGGCTGTTCATGCTTTTGTTCTGCCTGGGGTACCAGCCCTCTCCCTCCCCCACCCCCCACCCTGCTCTGCCTGGGCTACCAGACCCCCACCTCCTCTGCCTCCTTCAGGGCCGTGCTCACATGTTACCTTTCCTGGCCTCTCTAAAATAGTGACACCCCACACTCCCTCACCTCTTCCCCAGCTGTTTCTCTCCCATTCCGAATGCCATGCTACGCAGCTGAGTATCGTACTTGGAGGTGGCAATTCCCCCTCCTGTGAAGCCGAAGACTTGAGGACACCCTTTCACCCACCCTGTTCCCCGTTGTCTCTCCAGCACCTAGAACAGTGCCCGCAATAAAGACCACATGGCCGAGTGAACAAGTGAGCAGTGGGTGTGCTGGAGTCCAGTGGCCCATCATAATGCCCAGGGCCACATGGCTCGCTCCCAGAGAGCACGGTTGGGGTGCAGGGAGGCTCCTCGCAGACCCGAAAGTTGGGGGAAAGGTCCCTGCCTCCAGGAAAGGTCCCAAGTTGGGACACGGAGGGAGGAAGCAGTCTCATAACAGCCCAGGAAACATTATTAGACGGCCATGTGTCTCACGGGGGATGGGGATGGGTGGGGAAGAGTAGCAAATGCTAAGCCTCAGCTTCCAAAAGTCTGACCTTTGAAACTGGGAGCAAAGCAGCGTGGCCTCCGAAGAGGCTCCAGTAAAAGCCGGGGCCCTGCTGGCGCTGGGATGGCAGCCGGCGTCTGAAAGCACAATGTCGACCTGTTCAATTGCTTTCTTTTTTCGGAGGCTGTTGGCCCGCCCCACTGGAAGGGAGGGGGGCGGGGGCAGGCACTTCAGGACACGAAGCTTGGAACTGGTAGCAGGGAGATCTAAATTAAGACCTTTCTATCACACCAAATAAATAGAAGCTGAAAGAGGGCTGAAGGAATTAGGCAAAATGCCTTTATACATAACTTTTGAAAAACGGAGAGGAACTAAGTTAGAAAACAGAATGGTATTTATTCCCTTAAGTCCCCAGGTATTTGCTGAAAACAATGACACCTC
>NW_011888895.1:416247-432071 GCF_000151845.1 Pteropus vampyrus
GAGGGCCACGCTGGAGATGTTTTAGGTCCCGGATCTGACAGCTTATCTCATCCACCTCACCGGTGGTCTGCTTCCCATCGGCCTCATCAGCAAGCACCTCACGTTGACGAAAGAAACTTCCATCTTTGTTACTCTCTCCTACCTGTTTCCTTTAATCCATTTCTCTAGAGAGGGTCATCTGATTGAAAAACTACCTGCCAACAGTTTTTCAATGCCTCAGTTTTGTGGTGTATTGATCGCTCTGCCCACCTTTGAAATTACCTTAAAAATGTGGTCACAGTTTGCACTGCTGGGGCACTGTTCCAATCTCGTATTGGATTATCCATAACTTATAGCACAGATAAAGCAGCTCAGCAGAGACAATAACCTGTACCCTTAGGAACAGCCACTGCTACAAATTTTACATTATTTTGAATTAAATGCTATGAGATTAAAAACATATAGTGATAACACTGGTTTTCTTTAATAATCATCCCTTAGTGCTCAGCACACCAGGCCTTCTGAGAGGAAAACCCTACTGTTCAGCTGCAGTCCTCGATCCAACAGGTGCCTCAAAAACAAACAAAAACAATATTGAGGAATGCACTTTAACGTCAACATTCTTACACGTGTTCATATGAAAAGTCCCTTTAGCCTAAAACAGTCAATTTTCTATCATCTCTGTAAACTTTCCATTCATAAACCTAAATAGCTGATCTTATGAGCCTGAGTTCAGTGACTTTTATTTAGGCTCAAAGGAATGTTCTGAACCAGGCTCTAAAATGTCCTAAGATCCTTGGATGTCACGTGGCTCTTCTTTCCAAGTGAAGTCGCTTTTAAAACTACTGGCGTAACAGGTATCTTGAATTTTCCAGTACAACCCTCTTTAGATATTATCTGATAAAGAACGGATAAGCATGACAGGAAGCCAATGTCATTTTATAACGCTCTTTATTTTGACACTCACAGGACATATTCACAAGTATTTGTTTGAAGTTATGTGCAAAACACGTTCTCACTTTCCAGCTGCTGCAAACTGGTCCCTACGTATCTTCGTATCTACTGTTCTCAGTTATCATGAACATACTGACATTTTAGGGACCTGCATGGAGAATCTGCTTCAAAATATGGAGTAAGCTATGGACTAAGTCACTAAGACATCGAAACTCATGGGAACCGAGGCGGAGGAAGGCGACAAAATCTGCTCATGAACTTGGGACTGTGAGCTCTCAGGGGGACAAAGAACACACTGAAAAACATTTTGTAATCTTTCCTGTTTGAGAGAAATGGAATTTGTCCAGAATTCGTGTTCTTATTTTTACCACTGTCTATAGGTCACTGAAGATACCTAAATTTTTAAATTTCTAATGGAGTTACAGTCTTGTTCTCAAGGCCACAGTACAAGAATGCATGCATTACGTCACAGAAATGTCAAACACGAAACGATTGTAAAAGGGACACCTCGGGATTGTCTGATGACACAGCATCTCTTTTTGGTGGTGGGATAAGGAAGGGAATGGTGACTTTCCCACAGTGCCCATTGGGAGCTAAATAGAGACAGCCAAACACTTGTCTAACTCATGAAGCAGGACGAATGCCACTAAGGAGAACAGTAAGGGAGACAGAGTAATTTCCAAATGTGGGTTGGTGGTGATGAATATGGGGCCTCGATTTTAGGGGTAAAAAAGTTTTGGCTGATTCAAGGAAGTGGTTTGTAATCGATTTTCAAAAACCACATTTCTTCGGATGATGAAAATTGAGCACGTTACACATCTACTTTGGGGAAATAAAATGATAAAATGAAAAATCACAACCATATGTTTCATGAAGAACAGATATGAATCTTTTGTTCTAAATGAGCCAAAATTTTATCATTAACTACAAATTATTAAAATGTGGCTTGCTTAAGCCCATTTTTAAATGCGGAATCTCTGAAGAAAAATGTAGGCTCATAACAGTGACTCATAGACATTTTAACCTGGGCACTCTGTAGGTCAAAGATACAAGTTCTGCTGAGGCCCTCACCATGTTTTCCGAAAGCTGCCTCTGTCTCCGAGCACCTCCGTGGCCCAACAATAGGATGTGGCCGCACGGATTTCATTCCCCGCCACTTGACTCTCACCGAAGTGTTTAATCAGAGTGGGGAAATGACTTACTCTCAACGATATTAAAGACGTCCATGTATTAGCACTGTGACTCGGTGCGAAGACTCTTCAGATGTCTGCCCTTCACATCACAGGCGTACACTGTTACTCTCCCAATTCAGCAAACCAGTAAGTTACCCTTCAAGAGCCGTGACTGCCCAGAAGGGCAGGCGGCCTCTCCCGAAAGGTGCAAGCTAGTCTCCCGGCAGGAGGTCACGGTCGAGGCAGGCCGGGCAGGCACTCTGTCCTTTCAGACACTGCTTAAAGCACTGAAAAGGAGAAAATGAATCGGTCAGTGGCTTGCGGGGCGCGTGGGGCCTTAGCTCTCCCATGCTTCTTGCTCCTCCGCACACACGGCTGACTTCACCTTGGAGACTGGTGGGGTCCGGAGCTGCCCAGCACTTAGGGACACTGCAGCCAGCTCATGCTAAGAGTGTGGACCAAGCTCTAGGACACGAATAATCCAGCCTCACAACCTGACCCATGAACAGTGGGGCCTCTGACCTGCCCTCGGTGGGATGGCCTCTCACTCCCCTTCTCTGACCCCCCGATTCCTGCTCGTCTTGGCACTCGGACTCACTCATCCAATTCTTCACCCATGCCCGGTCCTGGTCCTCGCACACCCCGGCAGCCCGTACACTGCAGCCCTGACTGGAGCCTGTCTGCCTATCGTGGTCCCAAGTTGCTGGCCTGCTGCTGCCACAGCCCTGGGGTTGAGTGTGGAGTCTTAGAGCCGGGGCATGACACCCCCATGCTCAATGGAGGCAGGCCACACAGGAGACAAACTGTCTTGACTCCTTCCAGTGAATGTGTTTATCCCTCTTCTCAGGGATTAATAAATTGACATGGCACAGACCTGATCTAGTCTAATCCGGAATCAGGGTGCAGGAAAAATGCTCACAGCACCCAAAACGCCACAACAGTTATCCACAAATCCTGGAAGGCTACAAGTAAGAACCTCCCAGTGTCAGGCACAACAGACCCAGTTAGGTTTAGTATTTCTCCTATAAAATGTTAAACTTACCCCATACAACGCAGTAAATTGATAAGCTATTGTACCTACTTAGCCATGTGTGTGAGAAATCACCTTTCAAGGAACTCATACTGAATTCCAGCCCCAATGTGGCTGATGGGGCCGCCTGGGTGGAAAGGACAGTCTGCAGAGCTGCCGGCCCGGGGCCCGGGATCCCCGCCCGTCCCCGCAGTGCCCATCCTGGGAAAGGGACACACTGAACACGGACGTGAGGGGGTTTACAGAGAAAACGCTCTGAAAACACAAGAAGTATTGATGCCAAGGGAAACAAATGAACGAATCTCTTTTTGTTTTCAAAATACTTCATAGTCGAAATGCACAATATGAGGATGGCCAAAGAGAGCTCGTACCCCTCTGTGATACTTGTGCCCGCATTTCAGCTCACGCACATTTCTGGATTTGAATAGCTCGTGGCATAGTTCACAGGAATCTGCACCCAACGCCTGTGGAAACAAATGTGTCTGAATAACTCACTAAATTCCCTTTTAGAGCATAAACTCTTCCTGCAAGTGGCCTTCGAACACTTTTGCCATTAAGGTGGCAAATTATTCCCAATTATAGCTAAGCAGACGGATGGAACAATGTATTTTTTAATAGTTATTTCTTATGAATAAATATAAATATACAAAAAGAAAGGTATACTTTTTTAAAATTCTAATTTTCTCAAAGGAAAAAAGTGTTTTACATAGTTAACAGCTTCCCTCGTACAACACTACAAATGTCTATACCATTCCATAAAGTGTGGCATTAGCTGAGTCTGACACTCATGCGTCTAATTATCTAACAGCTGGGGATAGTATAAATAATGACCAGCTATACCGTGGATCACTGTGTGGCTGATGAAAATCCTCATGGAGTTTATAAATCCCTAACACAACAGCCCTCTGAATAAAAGCAGGTTACAAAACAGCATGTATCATGAAATCATATAATTCAATTTTTAAAAAATAAAGAGAACATATATAGATGCCTCCAAGAGTCTAGAAAGATATAAAATGTTCACTGTGGTTGCTTTTGGTAAAGAAAGATTTAATTTTCTGTCTCTGCTGTTTCCTGAAGTTTCTATGAACGTGGATTACTTGTGCAAATCAAAACAAAACACACTGATGGCTCGCTCAGCAAACATCCAGGGCAGGAACTGTGCAGGTGCTGGGCACCGAGATGAGTGGAAGGGTGCTGGCTCCAGCGGCTCACAGTCTGGTGAGCACAGACAGCGCTTTCTGTGACAGCAGAGTCGCGTGCCAATGCAGGATACCTGGCACAAAGCTCTCCCTGCGGCTCATGGCACTGACCCAGCCCGGCGACCTTTACTGACTGGTACCCTCCTCCCGACTCAGAGCACCCTGAAGGCAAGAGTGAGCCTTGCTTATCTGTGTCCTTAGCAGCCAGCAAGGAGCACGGCCCCACACTGATGCCCGTACTGTCCCTAGAGTGCCTGGCTGCAGCCCTGGCCGTGGGATCGAGGCTGGGCGGTGCCTGAGGTCTGAAGACCTGGGGGCTGAAGGAGTTTGCTGTCTCTCTCGGCCACAGGGACAGACGTGGCAGGAAGAAGGGCAGGCGGAGCTTCTGCAAAGCTCAGAAGCAGGTTTGGCTTGAAAAATCCAGATTAACTCGACCGTTTCTCAACATGGAAATGTGGCACCTCATACTGCTAAGTGAAAAGAAAAACAAAAGGACACAAAAAATATATGCAGTTTGGCTAAACTGACATATACGCACATAGAAAAGGCTGGTTCGAACACTCTTTGTATTTCCTACTATGAACACTACTCTTCCAAAAAACTATTTATGATTATCAAATTGAGTCCCAGTCTGAATACACATTTTTCTGTTAAGCCAGCTTTTACACCTTCATTACATCAGCATCAACCGTGCAGCAGCAAGAGCTCTCCCTCCCCAGGTGACTGCTGTCTGCCTCGGGGTGGGGGTGGCCCATAAACCAGTGCACATGTGCTTTCTCACGGGGCGAGGGTGGGGATGAGACCCTCTGGGGCGCGAGTGCACGTGGTGTGGAAAGTGAAAATGTAGGAGAGGGATAAAGACAAGTTCGCAACAAGTCAGTGAGCGCACGTGGGCAAACTTGTCCTCTCCGCCCTGCGCTGCGACTCCACTCGCAACGTGGCAACACGGAGGACGCCATGGGGCCTGCGACCCTTCTCGTTTCCATTTAACCTACACGCTCACACCACAGCTGCACAAAGGGGAACATGTCCTCTACGTCAGCACTCACTCTGGAGCCCATGGCCCTGGGCCACACATGTGACAACCACCCTAGAGCACGGTCCCTAGCATCAGCCGGCCTGGGCAGTGAGGACTACGGAATGACGTGCTGCACTCAAAGCAAATGCATGTGTGCTGGCAAGCTGCATGAGCCATGTGTGCCTCGGTGTCTGCATTTGGAAAATAAAGACAATTACAATGATTTACCAATTTAAATCATAGATATAACAGTATTTTTCTTTAAAGTTCTATGTAAATGTGATATGCTTTTCGTCTATAAGGATAATAAACCACTTAAACCAGTACATCGAATTAAAGGTAACTTTAGCCCATTCCAGGGTCCCCCAGGCACTTGAGGGGACAGGAAGGGAAGCGGCCACCTTGGCTGAGCAGAGCACTTGGCCCTGGCAATCCGCACTTCATCCAGACAACAACCCAAACAGCCATCGTGATCAGAGCTCAGTGTCACTACGTGAGGGAACCAAGCCTGAGTGACTCTAAAGGCCGCAGTCGCACAGAAGAAAATTATCCCAAAGTCACTTTTCCCAGCTACCCAACACACCACCCTTGATATAAAATATGAATGTACCCGTCTGCAGGCCCAGCTCGCTCATCACACGTGTGGGGCTTTTCATCCCAGGGCCCAGGAACCCATGAGCGCAGAGACAATGACCTCTCTGTTCACTGCCTACTCTGATGGGAGCCTCGAGGACATCTCTTTTGGTTTCTAATTTTAAGGTCAAATAAATTAGGTCTAGAAATGAGAAAGATGGGACTAAATCCTGGATTAACGGTTTTGTTTCCTTCTTGTTCTTCTTTGAAAAAAGAAAACCAATGCACACAACCGACTGCACAGTTGCACGCGGGACACTCACGGGGATGTCTTCTGTCTTCTGCCCCTGGGTTTTGGACAACGGTCTGCCAGTCACGGCGGCCCGACCTGGGGAGGCCCTGCTCACAGAAGCTGCGGAGCTGGGCCCAGACAGCTGCGCGTCCTGGCCCGGACCTGGCTGTGGAGATAAAGTGGCGGGGTGGGGAGCGCTCAGGTTCCCATGAGCCCAACCACCCTCTGTCTTAGCAAACTGCTCTCCACATTTTGGCTGGAAGTTTTTTTTTCGTTTTTGTTTTTTGTTTGTTTTTGTTTTTTAAATAATTCTCATGTTTTATAAACAGATCAGAATAAAGTGGAACGTTCCATCGTATCTGGATGAAATACTGACCTTTCGCTTTTTCTGTTCATCTAGAATGTGTTCCGTCACTCTCTGGACGATTTCATCAATACTCAGTCCTGACAGCGAGTTCTTGTTTTTGTTTCGCACTTTTTTAATAAAACCAGCAAGCTCAGTGCTGAAAGGGGAAGAGGATAAACGGCAGCGGAAAGTCAGTTTTCTACTGCTGAAAAGCATTACGTGCCAACAGCAACCCAGCAGCCAAAAGAAACAAATACATGCAAAATCTGTAAACAATAGCAACTGTACATGAAAGTGGCAGAATCAGTTTCCAAGTAGTTATGAAAATTCCAATTTTTATTTCTAAACTTAGCCTCATAGAATTTCACAGTGGCAGTGTACATGCCAGATCCATTTGGGACAGTGGTCCCTACTCAGACACCCAACCTTGTACAGCAGTTTATGCATCAGCACTCAGCGACCAGACACCACTGGCTCTGATTTGAAATCAAGAAAGTATCTAAGAGGAAACCAGTTCTGTTGACTTCCTTCCTTGAAAATCTAACCAACAGACATCACATTCTGGATGTTTCAGCGGGTGGGAATTATACCATAAATTGACAGGAACATGATCTTGTACCACTAATACTCCAAATGTTTTAACTTGCAGAAAATTAAGATGCATTTTTTAAGCGTAAAGGGTTTTTAATGATGTGTAACATAGGCACAATTATTTAAAGTTAACAAATTTTTAAAGAATTTCACGTTGTGATTTCTTTCCACTGCCCTACCTAGTTCAAGTTTGAATCTAATTCACTTTGAAAAACAATTTTGCTCAATCCACAATTCTTTTTTAATCTTTGTCTATGTTTTTTCAATTAGAGTCGACATACAATATTATATTAGTTTCAGGTGTAACACACAATGATCAGGCATTTACATAACTTATGGGGTGTTGGCCATGATAAATCCAGTACCCATCTGACACCGTGCAAAGTCATTACAATATTATCGATTATATATTCATTCTCCAGTCCATAATTCTCTGAGTTGGGCTTCTTTGATCTCCACTTTAGTATGGACATAGAACCACTGGGATCCAATTTTTTCAAGCAGTTTACTTTAGGGTCCTAGCCCTAGAAGTTAAACTGTAAGAAGTACATTGCTATTTTGGCAAATGATCTAATATATATGATTCCTTAACTGTTTCTAACACTGAAAAGTCTTATTACGTCCAGTGTTTATTGACTGAACTAAGCAAAAAATGTTACAGGTCTCCCTGTCACCACTGCATTAAACTTACTGTAACGAAAACATAACCTGTGAAGATGCATTTCTATTCGGTTATTCAAACTGCCAAATTTAGTCAGGATTGCAAACAATGTTATTAGTGAGGTGCTTTTAGTAATTACAACAAACAATCCTATTTGAGTATTTTTACAACTGGCACAGTCTTTGCTATCGAGAGAACCTGTAATACTTCTCAAACTGGGTGGAGCTAATGATGCCCTCTCGCAGACAAGATGTACTTTCAAATGGGCAGGGCTGTCCCCACAGATGAGAGACAATAATTCTGGCCAATGATAATTTAATGACTACTTTATTTCAAAAGTATCATTGCAGAGCCAGAAACTTAATATTGTATCAAAGACTGACATGACACCAGAGGTGCAGAGGGCCATTCTTGGATGCAGATTCCTCCCTTCCTAGCTGTATTCCAGAGACAGCCTGTCCTCCTCATCTGAGACCAGGAGCATCGCTGCCCCCTGCACCAACCTGGAGAGGGAGGCCAGAAGAGGAGGCAGAAACCCTACCGACATGCCCGACTGAGAACGCTGGCTGACTCAGTGAAAAGCAGCTCTCTGTCCTCACAAGAATCCCCGTTAACACGCCCACATAGCTCATTCATTGCTGCGTCAGAGCCGGGCTTTTCAATCTCACACCTCTCAACACCAGACATGTTGTTGTCCAATTAGGTGTGAGTTGCTACCACCTTCTTTTATATTCATTATGTTTTTACAAAATGATGCAAAACTAGTGTTTTGCAGTTCATTTAGTGATTCCATAATCAGTGCTGGAGCATGTTACTGATCTCATCAAAACCACAGCGAGTTGCCTGAGTTCTCATGAGTGTTCAAAGTTTTCAATCTAGACATGCACATTAAAAATCCTATTTGAAAATGCTCACCTCTGTTCTTACAAAAAGAAACTGCAGCATTTGTCTGTGAATAAAACAATTATGTAATCCTTTCCACTTCAGTCTCTAATGGGCCATAATTTTATTTGACCAGGAAACTTCAGTTCAATGAAAGTATTTAATAGTCAGACATTCCAATCGTACCTGCTGTAACAGGGGAATATCACTGACAGGTGCTCGATAATACTATTGAACGGCTTTTTGGGAGACTGGCTGGAACGCGTAGCACGTCCTGGAGGAACAGGCGGTTTCTGATCTGCCACGAGGCTTTGTTGTGACTGCGTGGCCTGGTCAGCACGCTTACACTCTGGCAGCCGGGTGACTTCCAGCTGACCAGAGGGTGATGCAGGCAGCGGAGGGGAGGGAGCCCCAACTGGACGATCACTGGCACAGACCGGACTCGAATCCTTGGGGACTCTTGTTTGGTTTCCAGCCCCGTGACTTGCAGAAGTCAAGGAGCCTTGATCATCATGGCCTGAAAGCTCAGGAAGGGACTCAGGATGAATCTGTGAGGAACATACGACAGCAGCACTTAGAGAAAGAGCTACGGACAAAGACTGGTAAGCACGAAGGACTGTAATAAAACCCGCCGCTCAAGTGCACAGGAAACGTGAACACGATAAATTGTTTTTAAAAAAATTACTGATAGTGACATAACCTGTTAGCTGCTAGAACAAGGGTTGGACTCTGACTCTTCAATAAGTTTGTAATTCATCATTTTCTCTGTAAAAATTGAAAACCTGAGAACATTTCGCCTACCCTTTGGCCCTTGACCTTCACCTCTCACCTAGTCACACTTCTTCTCCGTTCCCAGCGACACTCTGTAACTGAAGCAAACAGCTGTTCCAATGCCCCCAAAACTGCCCTTGCCAAGGCCACCAATGGTCTCCACTCCACTAATCCCCGCAGAGGAGACGTTCTTCACAAACGAGCTCTCTGTGGCTCCACACTGCTGGGCCCCTCCCACCTAGCTCTCTGGGGCCCCTTCTCAGGCCCCTGCAGGCCTGTGCACCCCGTAAGTGTCGACGCTCCTAATGATGCTGTCTGAGGCCTGGACCTCTGCCTCAATGGTGCCCTCTCCCGGGGGCGCTTCACATCCTCTCAGGCCTCAGTGACTGTGCTTGCCCTCTGTGAGAAAGTCCAGTCTGGAGTGTCTTCCTGAGATCCAACCCCGTAAACCCAAACTTCCTCGTGGGCAAGTGCATTTGGGTGACCGCTAGGGCTCTCATGCTCCATGTCTTCAAACCCAGCCTCTCTTTGCTGCATCAACTGTGAGGATGAAGACGACCATTCCCAGCAATCAGACTGCTGACAATCCAGAGCACACAGACATCACTCTGAAGGGACGCACCATCACTGTGAAGGGCCGCAGAGGCACCCTGCGGAGGGACTCCAATCACATCATGTAGAACTCAGTCTCCTTGGAAAGAAAGAGGCTCTGGGATGACAAGTGGCGGGGAAATAGGGAGGAGCCAGCAGCTGCTTGCACTGTCTGCAGCCACGTACAGAACACGGTATGATCAGGGCGTCACACGGGCTTCTGTTACGAGGTGAGGTCTGTGTACACTCTCTTCTCTCTGTCAATGTCATTATTTAGGAGAATAGTTGAATAGTTCTCTTGTGGAAATTGGAAATTCCTTGGGTGAAAAATAAATCTGCAGGGTTTGGATGAGGTCAGGCTGCTTGTTCAGAATCTTAAGCCCAGAAAAATGAGTTAATTCTTGAAGGAAACGACATTGAACTTGTATCAAATTCAGCTGCTTTGATTCAACAAGCCACAAAAGTTAAAAATAAGGACATCGGGAAAGTTTTGGAAGGTATCTTTCTGAAGAAGTAACAGTTCAGCAGGCTGATGGATAAGATCTAAGCTTTCCAGCTACAGAAATGACAACATGTCGGCTGACTCCTCATTTATTCTTGATATTTTCAAGATGCAATAAAAGTTGTGTATTGGAAAAAAAAGACCAGCCTCAGCGCAGCGTCCTCACTGCCCGTGTCACCGACAGAAACCTGGATTTGTCCTCGACTCCTCAACACACACGCTCTGTGCCTCAATCTCACAAGCAGCACAGTTCAACAGAAACTCCTGAATACCTCTCCAATCTGTCTTCCTTCCACCCCAGTTTCACTCCCTGACCCAGGCCATGGCCGGTGGCAGTGAGCTAACAACTGGTCAGCTGGGGATCCCTCAGGCCTCACTCCCACTTCGCCCACTGCGAGCCAGCTGATCCTCAGCGTGCATAGCTGATGTCACTCCTTACTCGAAATCTATGCCAGATCACTAGTGACCTGAGAAAAAGTCCCATCAGCTGACCACACCTTACGGAATGAGGCTGAGTTCGTTCTGGCCCCTGGATACTATAATCTTTCTCACTATCCCACGGAGCTTCCATATCCACAAAAAGGTTGTGTTCTCCCTTTTTCTAGCCTCCAAATACAAGGTTTCTTGCATCTGGGATACTCCGGACCTCCACACATCATACCAGCCACCCTCCCCACCCCCCCAAACACACGCCCACTGACTCCCTCGCCTGGGCCTGGTTAACTCCTGGATCTCAGACTCACTGAGCTGCCCACAGAGGCCTCGGGCTCAGGTCAGTGCTCCTCGTCTATGCTGCTCTAGCATTCCATGTGCCCAGGAAAACCACTGGAGGACCCTGCTTGTAACCTGGGTTCAAAGTCTCTCTCCCAAACCCACATGCACTCGGAGGGTGCAGACCACATCCATCTTGCTCATCACTAAGTGCTCAGTGAACGATAGGGGAGAAACGACACAAAGGAAATGATTTTTAGGAATATCTATTAATCAAACCCCAGGCACACAGCGAGTTCCCAGGACTTTGGATATTAAAGTGCTTTTGAGTGTTTATACAATTACATAAGCTAGAATAAAAAATTAACAGTAAAATGTTCTACTGAGACTTCACCTCTCCGTCGCATCCCTGCTTTAAGAACTTGGAAAAACTGCAAATGAGAAGCAATCTTTAACTTACTTCTAAGTAAAACCATTTCTCACTCAGTTCGATCAAGAGAAAACACTTTGGATTCAAGAGAATGTCCAAGGAGGCTAAACTTTTTAATGTTTTAAAAACCTTTTTTTTACAGATGAAAGCACTATGCTTGAATGCCTAATGTGCAAGGTCCTGATGGCGGGAAGCCTGTCATCTCGGCTGGGGAGACTGAACACACATGACAGAAGGTCACGGGGTGAGCGGCGAAGGAGGGCAGCCCTGCCGGCCGTCGGGGAAAGGCAGAATGCAGAGTGAGGATGTCTCCCGGGCTGGGGGACAGCCCAGCAAGGGTCTGGTGGAAGCAGAAAGGTGCAAAGCAAGTGCTGGGGGAAAGTTTCCTTAGAGGAGACTGTTTCAGAACCAGAACATTCCAGTGTTGTGCCCAACACATCCCAGATTCTATCTCTAATCAACTCCTGAATAGAATCCTTCTTTACATTCTTATGGTCCGATCTCTTTCGGCTCAATTAATTTCAATTTAGTATTTACTTAGCATCTGCTGTGTCCAAATAAGAAATATATATACCAGAACAAAACAAAGTGATAGTGAGTTTAGCCATATTTTAAAGTCTACACAATAAAATTAATGTCTTTCTTTACTGTGCTGCATATTTTAAATAAAAAGACAAGATCTGGCAAGCACACGTATTCAGAAGATTCAGCATATACCTCAAACAATATGACAGACCAACAAAGCCCTCGTATGTCTCAGACACAGCAGTTTTTATTTTGTATTTAATAAGAAAATAAATCTTAATTTCCAGATTGTGATTTTATGACCCTAAGCATCAAGTAATAAGGCTGTATCTGAATCACAGGCACCTGCTACACCTGGATATTTGTTCAAATGCAGGAACGAACACACACACACACACACACACACACACACACACACACCACTCCCCACCAACATCCAGACAGACAGACAGACAGACAGACACACACACACACACACACACACACACCACTCCCCACCAACATCCAGAAAAGGAGATGTACCAGCAGCGTGTTCATCTGAGCCCTCTCCTTAGAAACCTATAGAAAGAATGCCTCCATTTACATAAGAATGCTTATTACCAAGCTTAAAAGGTTAACCAGTAGCACCAATAGTGAAAATAATAAGGCTGTTATTAATCCCTCCCATTCCCACTCCCAGAAAACAGCAACTACTACCTACTTCGGCCACTTAAGAAACCAGGTTTTGTTTTCTTTCCTTAAAAAAAAAAAAAAAAAGACGTAACTGACTTACTGTGCTACACGCAGGGAACGACAGCTCAGAAATTTGTACTTTAGAAAGTTCACTGAGCTGAGAACCAGCTTTAATTTCCTTAATTTGTTCTTCAAACTGAGACTGTAGGTAAAAGAAAAGGTGTTAGGTTTGTCTAACAAATTCCAAGGGAACACCACAATTGTCAATTAATACTATTTTCCTTACTATACGTTAAAAGTGGTCAACAACTTTCCAAGAAATATAACTAACACGCGAAGCATTAAAACAACTTTTTCTTGTGAGGAAAGAGGTTCAAAACAAGACCTCACTAACGAGAATGCTTGACAGCCTTATCGAATATAACTGCTCTAGTCTTTTTTTGGGGGGGCTAGGGTTTTTTTTTTCTTTTTTATTAGTTTCAAGTATATAGTACATTGGTTAGACATTTATATAGTTTATAAAACAATATAATTGCTTTTTCTCTCCTCTGGCTCTCTACCCTAGCTAATATATTAATGCTAACTGTATTCCCTACGCCGTGCTCCCCAGCCCTATGATTATCTATCAACTACTAATATGTACTTCTTTAACCCTTCACCCCTTTCTTCCAGTCACCCAATCTCCTGCCCCTCTGTCCATCACCAAATTTTCCTCTATATTTGTGAATCAGTTTTTGATTAGTTTGTTCTAATCAAATCTTAATCAAGGGCAGAGTTTAAGAGAGTTGAGAAAAAATCTCATTACTTTCATAAAAAAGTCTTCTTAAAATTTCAATTAAAAAAATATATTGCCTGTAACAGCTCAAAAAGGAAAGTTTGAATATGACTCCAGCCTCCTGAGAATTATAACCATCATACAGATTTTGACAGAATTATAAAACATTTTATGACTCTTACCTCTGCTTTCTCAATTTCTTCTCTAACACTAGAAAGAAATGATCCCCATGAACACATGTCAGATTCCAGGTCAGGACATGCTGCAGGATCACTGCAAAAGGAGAAAAATAAGAAACTGCCTAACATCCACTTTAAAATATTTTTAAAAATTGAAAGCACTAAAGTACAAATGAAAATAAACATTTAAACATGAAAGATACATTTCACATGATCACACACAAAAAACTATTTTTAAGGAATTGTGTATTTTATAACCTCACCGTTAGAGATGCTCTAGGAAATTTTAATTATTGATCTAACCAAAACCCCAAGACCGATGGGCAGAAAGCAAATATTAACCTGAATTTTAACTTCTTCCCTCAAATCTGAATATTTGGCCATTCTTCACCTGATATTCATGTTTAACACTAAAGGCTGTCTTTGCATTAAAAAAAGGACAGCCTGGAATATTTCCAACATTCCTGCCTCCTTATAAATAAAGGGTGTGGCCTCAGAGACTGCAGTAAATTTATGATCTCAATACTGCACGAACCTGGTCGACCAGTGACACACAAGCTTTTTACTCCTTAACTGAAAAATCGATAACACTATCAACCTGTGATGGTCAGTTCTCATTATATAACTTAAAGAAAACACGGAACTTTCCTTTTGTCTTTTGCTGTCCTTTGGTAGAATGGGCAGTTAGCATGGAATCCCTAAGAAAGAAGCTACGTGAACCATGAGGTTTGAGAAGATAAAATGGGTCTGAGCTCTCTCGGTTTCTCAGATGCACCACGATGGGTGCGCAGCCTGTGGCGAGTGCTGGATGCTGCATCTTAACACCACGTGGTCCCAGCTTCAGCTGTAGGTCCTATCACCTCAATCAGCACATTAGTTTACCTTTAACCAGAAAGGTGTTGTATAAAAAAAAAAAACAAGTCTTAGAAAAACTAAGAAATAAAGAACTAGACATTAAAACTGTTTTTTTCTGAGCCCCACAGAAACTCTGGTTCAGTAGTTTTTTAAATTAAACCAAAAAAGCACCAGGAAGGATGAAAAACATGGGACTGAAAAATCAAACCCTGTGTATGGAACATAGTAAAAGGACCAGAGGGAAATGTGTGGGAACCCACAGTAGTTTAAAAAAACTACTGAACCAGAGAAGTATACATGCTGGACGGAAGACCCTCGAGGAGTCCCAGGTAAACCTTAGTGTAAAACCCAAAACAGGTAAAGATTACGAGAGCTGAAAAAATGAACATCCATAAACACCCTTAGAAATGACAGTCCAGTACTCTGCCACTAGGACTGCTAAGTAACTTCTTATGGAAGGCAATTTGGCAAAATGTTTGAAAAGCCCGGAAAATGTGAGCTTTGTTCCAGAAATTCATGGCATAGACACGATTAATAATGTGTATAAAAATTTAGCTACAAGAATACGTGCAGCATTTACTAACAAAATGCACAAACCACAAAGCCTCCCACCACAGCGGTGTCTGACACATCAGGACACGTCTGTATGCTGGAATACTATTCAGCCTTTTGAAATTAGGTATGACAAATCTTATGATACAAAAGGAAGTTTCTTATATACTACGTAGTAAAAAAATATAAAAATTTTCATTTTTTTCAAATACTTAATAAATTCTAAAATATTAACTAATTGTATCTCAATTTAGAATTACAGGTCATTTGTATCATTTTTGTTTGTATGTTTTGATTTTTCTACAACTGAACATGCAGTAGTAATTATATAACTATTAAGAAGAAAAAGGTCCTAATGTAAAACTTTTTCTCTCAAATCACCAGGGACTTTTATTTACTAACTGACACACTAGGAAAGACAGTGAGGAGAGAATACAGTACCTGTTCAACTGCTTCAGCTTCTTCAGATACCCTTCTGCTCGTGACTCCATGATCTGTAGCTTAAACACTTCCATCTCCCTCCAGTTTTCAAGCACAGATACCTACCATTACATTAGAGAA
>NW_011888895.1:432121-436673 GCF_000151845.1 Pteropus vampyrus
AAATCGATAACACTATCAACCTGTGATGGTCAGTTCTCATTATATAACTTAAAGAAAACACGGAACTTTCCTTTTGTCTTTTGCTGTCCTTTGGTAGAATGGGCAGTTAGCATGGAATCCCTAAGAAAGAAGCTACGTGAACCATGAGGTTTGAGAAGATAAAATGGGTCTGAGCTCTCTCGGTTTCTCAGATGCACCACGATGGGTGCGCAGCCTGTGGCGAGTGCTGGATGCTGCATCTTAACACCACGTGGTCCCAGCTTCAGCTGTAGGTCCTATCACCTCAATCAGCACATTAGTTTACCTTTAACCAGAAAGGTGTTGTATAAAAAAAAAAAACAAGTCTTAGAAAAACTAAGAAATAAAGAACTAGACATTAAAACTGTTTTTTTCTGAGCCCCACAGAAACTCTGGTTCAGTAGTTTTTTAAATTAAACCAAAAAAGCACCAGGAAGGATGAAAAACATGGGACTGAAAAATCAAACCCTGTGTATGGAACATAGTAAAAGGACCAGAGGGAAATGTGTGGGAACCCACAGTAGTTTAAAAAAACTACTGAACCAGAGAAGTATACATGCTGGACGGAAGACCCTCGAGGAGTCCCAGGTAAACCTTAGTGTAAAACCCAAAACAGGTAAAGATTACGAGAGCTGAAAAAATGAACATCCATAAACACCCTTAGAAATGACAGTCCAGTACTCTGCCACTAGGACTGCTAAGTAACTTCTTATGGAAGGCAATTTGGCAAAATGTTTGAAAAGCCCGGAAAATGTGAGCTTTGTTCCAGAAATTCATGGCATAGACACGATTAATAATGTGTATAAAAATTTAGCTACAAGAATACGTGCAGCATTTACTAACAAAATGCACAAACCACAAAGCCTCCCACCACAGCGGTGTCTGACACATCAGGACACGTCTGTATGCTGGAATACTATTCAGCCTTTTGAAATTAGGTATGACAAATCTTATGATACAAAAGGAAGTTTCTTATATACTACGTAGTAAAAAAATATAAAAATTTTCATTTTTTTCAAATACTTAATAAATTCTAAAATATTAACTAATTGTATCTCAATTTAGAATTACAGGTCATTTGTATCATTTTTGTTTGTATGTTTTGATTTTTCTACAACTGAACATGCAGTAGTAATTATATAACTATTAAGAAGAAAAAGGTCCTAATGTAAAACTTTTTCTCTCAAATCACCAGGGACTTTTATTTACTAACTGACACACTAGGAAAGACAGTGAGGAGAGAATACAGTACCTGTTCAACTGCTTCAGCTTCTTCAGATACCCTTCTGCTCGTGACTCCATGATCTGTAGCTTAAACACTTCCATCTCCCTCCAGTTTTCAAGCACAGATACCTACCATTACATTAGAGAACGTTTAAGTATTTTAAAACTGAAAAATGGGAAGTATTTTAAAAGTTAAACATGCTAAATCACTTTGAAGTTTCTCCTTAAATGACATATGACAATCACCAGAACTTGGTTATAATTTCACTCAAATGAACACTAATTAATAAAATTTTTTGGATTTGGAAACAGAGTAACAAAAGGACAATAAAATTATATATTGTAAATGATACTTTTCTCAGATATGAAACTTCCCCCCAGGGCTTACTGTTTAAGCCATGTACAAGCATGGAGCTGTATGTACACACGTGATGTGCATGACCCCAGACCTCCCACATGAGGAAAGGGTGGGGCGGGGGGGAGGTATGCTGCAGAATGACCCCAAGGCTGCACCCTCCCAGAGTCTTGGCATGGGCATCAAAAGCCTCTGGGGCATGGTTTTAAAACTTTAGACTCTCTGGCTTCCCCAAGGGCCAACTGGCCACTTTTGCAAGAGTCACTAAGGAAACGCAAAACTGCCCTGTTTCAGTCAGGTGTCAGTAAACCTTGGTGGGACCCACCAGGCAAAAGGCCAGTGGTGGTAAGTGGGAACTGAGCAAGCTGGAGATCCACAAAGGACTGGTCCTCTGGCTTTTATTCTCCTCCCTTTCTTTAGAAGCAACTGCATAGCCATTATTTATTTGACTCCTATTTGTAGACCACATAAGCTAAGGCTCTTCTTATTTTCTCAGAATAATCAGACATATACGAATAAGTAACATTTAGTTCCCAATTACACAAACGAAGACAACCATGTTTCGGGAACAAAATAAAATACAGCCAGGGGTCATTATTTGTATTTTTGTCTCACTAGTTTCTCAAAATGGTATACTGACATTAGTATATACCCTCCTGGGGGAGGAGAGTATATTTTTAGTGGATTATTTTCAAATTCCTCTTCTACTACTGGCAAACATTTTATGGTTGACTACGTCATGGTTCATCACTTGATTAAATATGACGAAGCCAATCGAAGTGGAGAGCATGAAAAAATGACTGAATTATAATGTTAAACAAGGAAAGCAGGTTATAGAATCTGGTGTGTACTCTGAACACAGCTGTATAACACACATAAGTGTTAAGTGTAAAAAGTTGAAAAGCTACGGGCGAGCAAAGAGCGCTTGTCTGGGGCGGCAGCACTATGGGTAACCGGAGACCCCTCCGCCTCCACATTTTCCAGTAATGTTGTCATGCCTGATATGTAATTAAACGCAAAGCAAACTAATGACAACCTGCTGCATCTGTCAGTCACCAAGTGTCCTGGACTCACCTCTGCAGCCATAGCTCTCTGAAGAATCTCTTCGTGATGTTCTTTCCCTTTCTTTATACACTCTTCTATTTTCACTTTCTCGTTTGTAAATGCATTACTGCAAATATTAAAAAAAAAAAAACTTTTTGAAAAAATTTATCCAGTGAGATGACAAAGGCTAAAGCCAGGTTAACTCTGAAATCACACCACCAAAAGACATAACATCACCTAGGGTAACTTCTCGTCTAATACGTTACTATGTATTACAGACTCACATGTGCTCTTTGCGCTTTAGAAATGATCAAAGGGAGATATGAACTTACGACAACTGTGTATGTGGTCGGAATGCTGAGAAACTGATTCACGATTTTTATGAGTGTAGGTGGAGTGTAATCTGGCTATTTTAATAAACATTACAGAACACCCCTCATCCTCTGAGTCAGAAATTCTATCTTGACACATATTACAAGGAAATAACCCAAAGGAAAAAAAACATACAAAGTTGTTCATGGCACTACGTTTATAACAGCTAAAAAAAGGCCATGGACCATGATGTGAATGGAACTGTGTATATGAAAAAATATTAAATGAGAAAAGCAGAATACAATAGCTTATTCCTGAATATACTTGTTACCAGCATATGAAAACAGTTTCTATTAATAAAAGTTAAAAGGAAACTTTTTATAGGTTCATAATAAAAATTGTTTACTAAACCTATAATCACGGAGCAACGGATCTACCACAATATAGCTGAGACTGTTACTTCAAGTAACGCAAAATTTTGAAAATACATACTTGATTACAAGTTAATTCAAGGGAAAAAAAGGAGTAATCAACAATAAATTTTTATACTGACAATGTGAAATAAAAGTGGGAACATCATAAAATAAAAACACTTAAAGAATAAACTTATTTGAATAAAGAAAAACAAAAAAAAGAAACAATTATTTAAAAGAAATGGATGCAATGATATATTTAGAAGTCTAGTGTGCCTGTGCCTCTGGTATTAAAACTATGATATTAAAAAAAAAAAATTTAAGCCTCATTGCCTGATTTCAGGAAACTGATCCAGAAGAAATTCATGTTCATCCTTCCCATCATTTTTCTGGGTGTACCTATAAAAGCATAATTTCCAAATTTTAATTAATTTCCCATATTTTTCAAAAACCTGATTCCACAGAGTAAATTCTACATCCATGCACAAATTCTTGAATTCTTTATAAGTTTCTACACTTTGTTTCCTTTCTAATATCCTTTAAATAGGCAAAAATTGGGGTCGTTTTCCCTTTTGCACCTGGAGGGCAGATCACCTATTTCAGCCATTTTATTTCATTACTAAGTCGCACACTTGCAGTGCAGATGCCCCTGCCTCAGTCCACTTCCCAGAGCACCAGAGTGGTCCAAATGAGACAGAACTCCAGGTGGCGTTGGATCATCGTCAGTATGACCAGTGGTCCTCACGCAAATGAAAGCAGGCTTCTGTTCTTTAAAACAGAACTTAAAGTTCAATACACACACATACACTCACACACACACTCTCACATGCATGCACTGATAACCCTTCAAAACAGTGTGTGTGGCTCTTAAGCAATGCCCTGCACGAAGGTCTGCTGCTTCTTTAACGCTCTCCTACACACCTTTCAGTCACTTCTACTTGCTGAAAGTCCCGTCTCCACTAAGAACCAGTTTAAATGCCATGTCACTTGCTTTGTAAAATAATTCTTCCAAGTACTCAATATTGGAGATGTGTGCCTTCTTTCACAGCTGTCTCTCCTCTGCAGCACTGCGCCAATCACGAGCTCCTCATGTCCCATTCACTTTTTAATGAATGTTAACTGTGATCTAAAGTGCGGAAAATCAAATCATATCCTTTGTGCTTACCTAAGAGGTCCAAAAAGTTTT
>NW_011888895.1:438223-445379 GCF_000151845.1 Pteropus vampyrus
GGAAGGAACTTATTCTGTGCTGATCTGCAGCTCCACCTTTTTTATCTGCAAATGCGGTAGGTTTAGAAAAAATTTGCGGTGAGATAATTCCTCCAACAGAGGTGCTTTAAAATGAGAAAAAAACAGTACCTAAAAATTTCACTTTACTTGACACAGTTCAAAAGTGAATCTCAAAAACATTAAAATACCTCCAAAGAACCCCACCCCACATAAAAAAAAACAGTAAAAATCACTGCCTTTCAATTGTTACTTACACTTCAATGGCATTTGAAACCGTCTTCGTTTTCTTCTTCAGTGCTTTTAGTCTTTCTTGGACCTCTTTTTTTTCCTGTTGCCATTTTTTAATTTCTTTTTCCAAATCTTCAAGGAACCAATCTAATTCTGTCTTTGAAATCTAAAAACATTTTAGAAAGTATTTAAATATATTTTTTAAAAAAAGAACCCAAAAGATTACAGCTGTGGTGGAGTACCAGCTTAATCAATGACTGCAGCTCAGAACACGCACCCAGGGCTGGCTGTAGCAGGCTGTGCAACCCAGCTGAGCCTGGGACACAAAGTCATGCAATCTTCAGCCTCAGCCCTCACCTGCCCTCACCGAATCAGGCTAGGGGGAGGCTGGTAGGGAAACAAACCAAGGACAAAGGCATGCTAGGTATCCAGTATTTGTGGAGGGCTTCTCCGAATCAGCCGTATCTGACCTTGGTTTTCGAAGATGAGCCTGCCACTCTAAGTGTGGATGCCATAGCAGCAGGAACCGCAAGGCAGAAGGGTAAGAGTGAGGCGCATCTGAACAAAGCCAGAGGCGTGACACGGCCAGAGTACACAGTGGACATGTGGAAAGCAGGGCAGAGGGATGGCGCCCGAGGTACCCTTAGGGCTCTGTATGCCACACTAAGACATGTGGACCTCACCCTGCCAACAACAGGGAACAAGTGAAGGCTCTGAAGCAGGCAGTAAGATGACGAGTTTCTGGTTTGGAAAAAATAACTCTGAAGGACACAGAGATGGATAAAGGGTGGGCAAAGGGGTACGTGAAAGCTGGCCTTCACATTTGCTTGACTGTGACCTACAATGAAATACATTTTAATAATGATCTATAAGGCGCATAGACACACACACACTGAAAAAAACTGCCCTTAATTTCTAAGATGATTTCTAATGTTTCTATTCTATTTTATTAAAAACAATTCCAGTCATCATCATTAAACTGATTTCATAGCCCATTATGAGTTATAACCCTTAATGTTAAAAACTCTAGATAAGAGAAAGGGGAAATCCCTTAAAAATCTCACTGCGACAGCCCCGGTGAGACAATGAGCATGATGGTGGTAACAGGAGATGACAAAAAGAAGTAAAGGACACTTTAGGCGGGCAGAATGGATAAGACCACGACTCCAGTTGGATATAAGATGTAAAGCAGAAGTTGACAATTAAACGCTCCTACCTTGGGATGAATAAATAAAATCCTATTAATAAAAAAGCAAAATATAGACGATGTAGAAGCTAAGAAGCACAGGAAACGGGGAAATTAACCTAGATATGGACATTTAAATAAAAATCTGTGAATCAACAATATATATAAGAAATAATTTGACCCTGCAATTATTTTGATGGGACAGAACTGAAATTTACAAGTGTTGGACAAAGACTGCAAAGCAAAGGAATAAAAATACTGAATTCATATGGTCTTTCAACATAACCGATTAGAAAGGAATAACAGACTTCCAAGTCCCATTTATTTACACATTACGGATACTTCTATTTACAGACTATTCTAACATAGACCAGTGCACCATCAAGTCAGTCCTGCTTTGCTCCTCAAAACAACCCTTTGCAATAAGGGCAGCTCCCACCCCATTAACACGCTGCAATCCAAAGTCCATTTACAAGTTGGTTGGTTGTAACCCGAATGCATTTCCTCCTAAAGCCCCACATTAGACACATTGACTAAACATCCAACACTTCTCTTTCAATGGCAGATTTACTAAAAGGAGGTCTGAAGAGGGCAAGTTCCCAGACCACGAGAGTCTGACAGCAGAGTTAACAGTCTTAGCTGGGGTTCTGGGAGCAGAGACCTGGGGTACAGGGAAGACAGTGAGGAAAGTTAAGACTTTCTGAGACACGGTTTTGAAGGCTCAGTCTCTATCACCACTAGACCCCCATCTCCCTTTTAGCACTTGGTTTTCAACGCCCCTGGGAGGCAGATGGCTAACAGTCCAGGTCCCACAGCAATGCTGGGGTCAAGCGCTGCGGCCTGGGGATGCACAGGCCAACTGCTCTTGGGCAGAAGTTCCATGATAGTCGGTGACATGCCTTGCAGTGCAGGGCATGTTCTGCTCCATGTCCTTGCTGCAGCCTTACTGACCCTGAATTGGCCATCACAGTGACCCAGACGACCACCATGGCCACTCTCCTTAGGAACCCTTGCATGCTGCCTGGTGCACTTCGATGCCTACGATCCTGCACCCACCCTGTCTGTGCTTCACCGCTGGCAGCCCCGCCCACCCTGTGCTTCTACTCTAAGCCAGTGCCCTCACCTCAGATCCAGGCCTTTGGCTAGGAGATGGTGTGCAACCACAAGGTTATACTGGGGCCTAAGAATGGACTTGGCAACAAGTACCTGAAGGAACTCAGGTGTCGAAAGGCACTCAGTGTTGTGAACACACACATCCTTACAGCTCAATCAAGGAAAATGCTGCCAAGTTCATCTGTGTTGGTACTAACCATCTTTTAATGACATAGCTGCCTCAAAGTGCTCACCAGGTCGCTTTCGTGAGCCTGTCTCTGACTACAAGAATGAGAATGACCTCAACCCTTGCCTTCCCGACATCAGAATAAAGAACAGGCCATATACAACTGCAGCCTCTATATGCACACTTTACAGACATTGTTATAAATACTTTCTGAGGGGTTTTTCCTCAAAGAATATTTGGTTTCCACACTTCCCTCTTTTAAACCTCAATTTTGCTCTAAAATAAGTATTTGAGGTATCTTCGATGACACATATAATTTAAAAAGATTAAAATATGTTAAGTGGGTAAAGAAAATTGAATAAAAAGACAAAAATAACATAAAACCAGCAGTAGGAATAATATAAAAATAAATAGCATGAGATCCTAACTGTTCTTTAGAAATAATGTTAAAATTTTCTGGCAAAGTCAAAGAGGAAATACAGTGCGCCACGTAATTCAGTATCCACATGATAAAAACAAGCCCACTGTACCAAGAAGCCTGGGTGGTGAGGGCAGAGAGACAGGACTTCTGGGGGCCTCAGAAAGAAGGCTGCATGGAAGTCCCAGACAAAGAGCAGAGGACCTGGCACTCAAGAGCATCCAATAAATATTTGTCAAGTGAAAGAATAGGCAGTATTCTCAACTACATACCAGCAATAAATAAACAGCAACAGATAAAGCCACCACCTTCACAGCATGTGTAGGCCTGATGTCCTTTGATATAGACCAACAGAGAATATGAAGACATGATTCACTAAGTACAGCTCGGGGGCTCACGGACACATGATGTCATACCATCGGTGGGCTCCGAGTATATACGCTCAGGTCCCAAGATGACTGAGAAACAGTCCTTACCCTCAGGGAGATCACAGTTTGGTGGGGGAAATATGTGTTAAGAGATAATTACTACACATACACAAAAATCAACTCCAAATGGATCATAGGTCTAAATGGAGGAGCTACAACTACACAATTCTTAGAAGACAGGAGTAAATCCTGGTGACTCCAGATTGGACAATGGTTTCTTAGATATAATACCAGAAGTATAAGCGACAAAAAATTGAAAAATTGAACTACACTGAAATTAAGAACTATAGTGCTGTAAATGATACCATCAAGAAAGTGAACAGACAACTCACGAAATAAAGATGGGAGAAATATATTTGTAAGTATGGAAGGTGGGAGAAAATATTTATAAATCAGATATCCAATAAGCAACTTGTACGCAGAATACATTTTAAAAACTCTTACAATCCAACAATAAAGACAAATGATCCAATTAATAAATGAGCAAAGGATAGTACAGACATTTCTCCAAAGAAGATATACGAATAAATAAGTACGTGAAAAGATGCTCAACACCATTAGCCTCAAGGAAATGCAAATCAAAACCACAATGAGATACCACTTCGCTCCCATCAGGATGGCAATATCAAAGCGGTGGATGGTAACAAATGTTAAGGAGAATGTGGACGAAGTGGAACCCTGCACACTGGTGGTGAGGCTGCTTGAAACAGTCTGGCGGTTAAATACGGAGCTAGCCTATGACCCAGAAATTCTGCTCCTAGGTATATACCCGAAAGAAATGAAAACACATATCCACAGAAAAACTTGTATCATATGTTCATAGCGGTCAGAAAGTGGTTAACTCAAGTGCCCATCAACTGATAAATTAATAAAATGTGATATAGCCATAAAATGGAATATTATTCAGCAGTTAAAAGGAACGAAGTACTGACATATGTTACACAGATGGTCATACGTGAACTGTGAAAACATTATGCTAAGTGAAAGAAGGTACTCACAAAAGACCATATACGGCATGATTCCATTTATACAAAATGCCCAGAAACCTACGGAGTGGTTGCCTAGGGCTGAGGGTAGGACAACGGGGAGCGACTAGCAGGAGTATGAGATTTCTTTTTGGGGTGATGAGGTGCTCTAAACTTAGAATGTGATGATGTCTGCACAATTCTGTCTGTATACTGAAAACAGTCAACTATATACTTTAAATGGATGAATCTGATGGTATGTAAACTGCATCTCAACAGATGAAAACGGAGTGGTCACTACTGCACAGTAACAGCAGGTACAGTTATCACCACTGCTTTAGCCAGGGCCTACGGCCAAGCCTGAGGCTGCCAGAGGTGACCACTTCCTCCCCCCAGAGGCTGAGGAGGAGTGAGCTGGGCATGGGAACAAACTTGAGGCACAAGGGTCAATGCCCAGAAAAGGCTCAGAAGTGAGAAACCACAGGACAAATGTCACCCACAAAGTGCAGAGGACAGTGCGGAGAACTGTGAGGGGAGGAGGCTGAGGCCGGAGGCGGGCACCAATCGTGGACGGGTTCTTCATAGTGGATGATCGCTGCTGGCCTGGCCTGCTGTGGCAGAGGGACGGCACTCATCCTCGCCCCTCCCTCTACTACACCCGTGGTCACAGGACCTCGCGGGCCCCTTTACTGAACAGGCACTCTCTTCCCCACCCCTCCAAGCTGGGCTCTGTCACTGGGTTTGTCTACTGGGACATCAGTGGACCCGACGTCGGCCGAGGCCTGAAAGAGCTTACGAGACTGTCCTTGCTTGCTCTTGAGCTTTCTGGGAGATGAAGGACACATGGAGCACAGCTAGCTGCCCCAGTCACCCTCGCCGAGGCCATTCTAGATCAATCCATAACCAGCTGGTCCCAGGTAGAGGAGCAAACACCTGAGAAAAGCACAGCCTGAGCTGACCCAAAGGTAACACAGCCCAGTCAAGGCCAATGGAGTAGCCAACCCCAGCCGCACACATCTAATGCTTACCGCTGCGGCGATGTCACTGACGCTGTGTGGATGGCAGTTAACTCAGCGTCACCATGGCAGCGATGACCTGATACACCTGCGCTGCTCATGAGGCGCTCAAGAACGCTTTTCAGCCTGGTTGTGGAACTGCTGTTCACTTAAGGGAGGACAAAAGTAAGGGATCTGGAGCCTGACACTAACTGTTCCGCCACGTGGTCCTGGCGTGACTCTGAGCAAGTTGCACTAGCTGCTCCGGACTCCATTTCCTCATCAGGAAGGTGGAGATAACAGGAGTTGTGCACCACACTGTCACATGAGTGTACCAGCACCGTTCTGAGATTTAATCAATCAATACAGGTAAAAAGTTTACAACCGAGAACGCCATACACACGTAATATGAGCTCCATAAACGTTAACAAAAGGCTGAACTTGGCAAGGACTATGATTCCCGCCTCTACACAGATGGGGGCTGAGGAAGTTTTGGCAGGCAGGGCTCAAGATTCTGCCCTAATGTAGAAAACGACAGGTTCAAAAATTCTCTTCCATAAATTATTCTGGGCCAAAGTTATTTTGCCTGTGTTTTAAGAGCCATGTCGACTAAATACGCATCTCAGCTTTAGGGAAATTCTCCCTAGAGCACCTTAAGGACAGAAGTCCCAGGGTAGATGGCGAATGACTGCCTAATGGGTATGGGGTTTCTTTCTGGGGTGATGAAAATGGTTCTGAAATGAGACAGTGGCAATGGTTACACAATATTGTGAGAATGAAAACCACTAAACTGTACACTTTTTAACACTGAATTGGTTAAAACGGTGAACTTTTCACTGTGTGATTTTTATCTCAATAAAACAACAAAGAACACATGCCCTTGAGCAATACCGCAACCAGTCATAATCCGCCAGCTGCAGGTTAGAGGTAGAATAAAAACAACAGGTGACTGGCTTCGGGATGGCCATTTTTCTCTGGTGGACAATAGATAACTGTCCTAATTATCTATTCATGCCATTCCTGGCTCAAGATAATAAACTCCCATCGACTATATACAATAGCTAGCTTGGATTTTTACTGATGCTTAATATGTTCTAAGCACTTTTCAAATGTCTTGTAAATAAGTGATTTTTCTCAACAGGGGCATGACTGGCATTTCAGGCGGGACAATTTTCCTTCTACTATACTTATTATCTCTGGCTGTCCCCCTTTTTCCAATACGCCTGAGTCCTCGCGAGTAAAGTATATGAAGTAGAGGTTATATTATGAGGACCTGAGAGCGGAGGGGGTTGAGTAAACTGTCTGAGGCTGCAGAGCTGTGGAGTGGTGCTGGGTTCGGCTCAGGCAGTCGGAAACCCGGAGCACTGAGACGTGATTTGCTAGAGCTGCTTCTCTCTCTCGTCTCTATGAGGGGAGGGCGGTGTGACATCTAACGCATGCAAATTTGGTATCAAATCACTTAAAGTAAAAGCTGGTTAGCACATAACCTCAGTGATCTAGTCAAAGGCCACGGGAAAGATCAATAAAGACCACACTTTTTTTTTCATGTTTGTAAAGGAATTCTCCACGAGCTAATTATGAGCATAATCACAATTAATGAAGAAATGGCCATGGCTAAATCGTATCTGCTCTTGTGTGGACACTCGCCTAAGGAATT
>NW_011888895.1:446819-494422 GCF_000151845.1 Pteropus vampyrus
ACCCCACAAACTGAGAGCTATTACCACCCACATTTTCCAGATGAGGAACTAAAAGCACCAAGAAGTTAGGTCACCTGCTCAAGATCACAACTGGTACAGAACCAAGCCTGGATCTGAACCCAGCCAGTGTTGACTCCAGACGACACTCTCTGAACCACTAATGCCACACCGCCCTTCAACAGAAACAACTTTAACTCGGAACTTAGTCACCAGAAAATAGTTTCGGTTAATCAAGCAAACTGAATTACAGGTAAACAAAAACCCAGATTTACAGCCCTTTTCCTACTGGTAACTTGTAGAAATTCTAAAACACTGCAAAAACACTGTCACTTTAATATATCATGGACAGATGTGAAACAGGCAATACTGAGAAAGAATCCATTGTTCAGCCAACAATGCTCAGCTAATCAAGCTGCACAAAAATAATTCTCCTAACTATGCTACATGCTTCAAATAGAATTACCTTGTTTTCTTCTAAGTTCCTTTTCAACTTTTCTTCCAGGTCCCTGGTCTCTTCTGAGCCCTTGAGTTTTCTCTGCTCATAGTTTTCCCATGCTTCCTTAAGTTGCTCTTGTAAACCTTGGCACTCCTTTTCAATCTGTGAAATATCATCCTAAAAGTAAATTACAAAATGATCTATTAAAATAGTAAAAATGCTTATCTCTGATCTTGTTTGGGGCTGCCTCTTAAAATGAAAAGGAGAAGAAAACAAATGCAAATTTTCAAGAGAAATGTTACAATCGATCAAGAATTTAAAACCCCAAACACTGTTTAGCAAAGCCAGTTCTTTTTATATTTATTTATTTTTTTAAATTAAGTTTATTCGGATAACGTTGGTTAATACAATGATATAATTTTCAAGTGTACAGTATAATTTGATATCTGCATATTCTATTGTGTATCACCCAAAGTCCAAGCTCTTTTTAAAATAAAAATTATTTGTACTATTGGAATTCATAATGAAACTTTCAATCTATGCTATAATTAGTTATGAATATTTCTTTCTTTTAGAAGGGTTCAGTATAAATCGAGTTTGCTGTGAATGTCATTCTCCACAATGAACATCAAGAACTATTTTTTAGGTTTAAAGCTGTACATACTATGTATATTTTAGATATAAAAAACTTTACTAACTTTGGCCCTATTTTTAAGTGTTTCAAATGGATAGTTACTGATTATTTCAAAAGGTTAAGTTAAAATATTATCAATGAATTGTTTTCGGTTTATAACTATCTCTTGGACCAGCTTTAAAAAACAAAACAGAAGCCATACAGTAATGTGAAATACTGGCAAACAATAAACATCATTTACGTCAGTTATTTTTAAAACCTTTCATACTGCTAAGACTGTCGGCAATCACACATCTGAGTCTGAAGGGAAGAGCTACGTGATCCAGCAGCTCCTCCCACTGCAGGTGACTGCTCGACCCAGACACAAGGGCCCTGGCAGCCAAGCTCTGGAGACCAACCCCCATGGCCAAACTTGTTCATCTTCCCCATCTTCTGCACCTCTCCCAGCACCTAAGCATCTAAGTGTCAACAGACAAGAAATTGAAGTTTTGAAATTCTGTGAATTATAAGTTAGACAACTGTGATGGATGGCCAGGGTGACCTTATACACCAGTTTCCTTGGAGCATACCAGTTTTTGTCCATCCAGACTGAAGGTTTAGCGTCATGAAGAGTCCATGTTTAAGTAATAAATGGTTAACCTTACTATGATCCATGAGCAATCTTAAACCCATAGTTTAAGATTCTATTTTCATTCTCAAGTCAACAAAAGTTTACAACGACTAGCAACATGACATTCTAAATTAATTTATATGCCACAAGTCCCCCACAGAGACCGGCGGGATGTTATGTACTATTTCTATGTTATTACATCTAAACTTCACCATAATTCTGTAAGAAACATTTTCACCTTGTATGCGTCAGAAAATGAAAGTTCAGAAATATCAGGCGACTTCTCAAAGTCCCGGAAGAAAGCAGCAGCACTGGGATTAACTGTTGGTTGAGGAGCCGGCGAGCAGCTATGCCACCGCCAAGGCCTGAAACTGAGGGCTAGTTTAACGAAGTGTCTGTGAATTTCCCCAACACTGAGGGTCACAATCAATGACTCACTAAACAACAGAGTGTACTTGGTTTAAAGGTAAGTATGGTGTAAGAACTCAACAGTCATTCCACTTGATATAAATTCACAGTGGCAAAAACGTTCACTACAGCACTGTTTGTACGTGTGAAAAGCTGACACGATCTAAATGTTCAGTAATAAACACGTAGTCAAATTATCATACAGTCATACAATGAAATATGTTAAAAATAATGGTAAAAATCTGTATTTGCTGACATGGAAAAAAGGCCACAATATGTTAAGACCAACGATTTCAAATATAACATACATTGTGTGATCCTATCTTTTAAAAAGCACTATTACTTCAATGTAAATGTTTAAATAAGGCCTGGAAGGCTGCATATAAAAATATTAACATGGGTGATGTGAATATAGACCATTTTCAATTCTCTTTCATAATTTTCATTATTGTTCATTCAAAAATTTGAGGACTCTATATTATTTTTATAATTGGCCGAAACTATAAAGCTCTTTGAACCGATAACAGCAATAAAAAGTTCTAACTTTGCTTCTTCCTGATTAATTTCACATCTGACCTTGTAAATCATTGCAAATCATTGCATATGAGTAATATTAAAATTGCTACATTTTTAAATGACAGTGTAGTATGTCATTATATGATGTACCGTAACTCATTATATGATGTACCGTAACTTAACTAGTCCGATACTGATGGGTAATTTAAGTTGCATTCAGTTTTTTTGCTGGCACAAATGCAGAGGAAACAAATACGCAAATACCCTTGCTCACTAGTCTCTCCACACCTACACACACGAGTGCAGATAAACTCCAAGCTGCCTTCCGCAAAAATTTACATTTTACATTTTTTCAATAATATATAAATAACTGTTTTAAATTTCAAGTGGGGTCGGCCATCTTTTTATATGTTTAAAAATCACCTTCACTTCTTTTATAGTGAATTATCTATTCACATCCACTCCCATTTTTCTGTTACGTTATTAATCTTTTCCTTATTGATTTATAGAAACTTTCTTAAACAAGAAAGTTAGCTCTCTGTCTGTGCTATGCTACAAATAACTTTCCTAGTTTCTTGTGTTTTGATGCCACATGTTGTACATTTGTTCACAAACATAAATGCTATGCATATGCATAGACACATGTGTGTATGTATATATATAAATACACGCTTTTGTCATGCTATTTATCTTATGAAAAAAATTTCCCTTTTTTTTCTGGGTATTTTTATGGGTCCATTTTTAAATACTTAAAACTTTGATCTACCTGGAATTTATTTTGGTATATGAAAATGAGGTCGAGACCCAAATTATTTTTTCTAGATGGCAACAGATTTATAGCACCATGTATTTAAAAATCTACTTTTTCTCACCAATAGTTTCCATTTTTATTATACTCTATATTTCTATATTCTTCTGTTCTACTGGATTCTTATAGATTCATATTATGTTCTGATATCTGGCTGTACAACTCCCTTCTTTATAGTTTCTTTCCCATGGGTGTTCTTGATTATTTTTTCATATGAAATTTAGAATCAATGTGTCCAGATTCAAATTAATCCTGTGCAATAGCCAGCCACCAAGACCCTGACAACTTGGTATTCACGCCCTTGTATAATCCTCACCTACAATGTATCAGGGTTGGAGGGTTGGTGTGTGTGGCTGAGAGAACACAGAAATGACAAAAGTGTGTCTTCCTAAAGCAGACCATGAAAACCACTGCAACTTCTAGCTGGATGACCCACTCTGGGGAAAGCCAAGCTCCCTGAGACACTCAAGCAGCCCAACGTGGAGGTCCACAGGCAGGGGGCTGAAGCCTCCTGCCAACGGCCAGCACCAACTCGCCAGCTATGTGAGTGAGCCATACTGGAAGTGGAACCTCCAGGCTCAGGGAGTTCTTGCAGACTACCGAGTCTTGGTCAGTACCTTGTCTGCAACTCAGAAGCAAGCTTCGGAACCACCCAGCTAAACTGCCCCTCTCTCTGACTCAGAGGCTGTGAGATAATATATGTTTGTTGTTTTAAGCCATTATGTTTTCACGTAATTTGTTATACAGCAACATATAAATAATCCACGCTGTTCATGTTTGTACTGAGACTGCATTAAATGAAAAGCTTTAGGGGAAACCACTCTCCTTACAATAACAGGTTTTCCTATTCGACACCTTTTCATTTAAGTCTTCTGTGTGTTTTTCTATAGCATTTTAAAGTTTTCTTTCATAAAGCATTTAATTTTTTTGTTGCTACTGAAAATGGAATTTTTTCTTCCAGTATTTCTTCTTTGCAAACAGGTTGTTGTCTGTCTGTGGAGAGGTACTATCTCCCATCACCTTTCCGAATTCTCTTACATTTTGATATTGGGTTTTCAGGTGATCGTTTTGGACTTTCCAGGAACACAACCTTAGCCTTGATAAGTAATAACAGTTATACCTCTTCTTTTACAATCTTATTTCTTTCTCTTGTCTAATTTTAGTAGCTGATATCTCCAGGATAATGGCTTAAGAGAGCATGACAGTGACATACTGGGATGTATTTGATCTATTCACATTTTATGAGCTTTAGTCAAGAAAGTAATTTGAATTTTATCCGATAACTCTTTCAGTTGATCAAATAATTTTTCTCTTAAGATATATTAACAAAGCAAATGATCTTAATAGATTTTCTAATTGAATCATTCTTAAAATGGTGAAAATCTTTATAATACTTTCTGTATTATTCACGTGAATGAGCTCTTATTTATAATTAATACGGGCTCATTATATCAGTTACAAAAAAGCCGTCATACTGTGAAATAAATAAGCTAGAAACAAACATCTTTTCTGCTGCCTGTCCTTCCCAAATTCCAACAATAAAAACAAAATGATAATTTTTTGGTTATGCTCTAAAGCTTATTCCATGATAACATTTTATATGGAATTAGATGGCTCCAAAATAGTTCTAGTCATTCCTATCCAATTAAATAATAAAAACTAAACCTTTAAACAGTCCAATAAAATTTCAACTCACCTGTTGTGCCTCAAAAGAATCATGTGGTTCAGTACTGGCTTCTTGATGTGTTGTATTCCAAGGCACCTTTGGGGTAAAATACATGAATTCAATCTATCACAAATGCTCTAGTGAAATAAATCCACTATGTAATATCACTTAAAAACATGCTCATAATTTTTACAAGGTTTTTTTTTTTTTTGACAATTTAGATAATGTTCTACGTTTTCTACAAATATCTATACTAGGAAAGTACTATCATTTACAATTAGTAAAAATGAAAATGACTTTGGTTCATTACTCTTAACATGTTTTTTCAAAGCTTTCTGGAAAGCAGAAAACTTAGTGAGTAGGAGGATAATCCAATAAGGGTTTAATGAATTCCTGCCCTACAAAGTCAACTGCAGAGGAACCTTAATTTATTCTCATGCTTGTTAGGGAGGAAGTTTTATTCACCTCCTTCTGGTCCCTCTCCATCGGGTTGTCTCTTGACTTCCCTACTCCTCCCCAGTTTTGGTTGGAAAAATGGGCATTTGTAGCCCAGACTCTCTCTTCTTTATCTTGTAAGCTGTGCAGAAAGCATATGCCCCCTCCTCCTCCATGCAGGAAATCTTATGGGGCAGGCACCCCAGGCTGGGAGGCCTCTTGGCCCAGCACTGCTGTAACTGGTGAGGACACTGGTCTGTAGCCAGTTCACCATCAGGATACTCTTTAGTGAAATGGCTACGCCTTCCTACTGTGCCTGTAGTAATAACTAAGGTGATGTTCTGGCTCCATCTACTGATTTCTCTATCTTATTTCTCAGCTGATGCGAAACCTGGGTAGGGAAGGATAATATTTACTAGGCCCAAAAGTTCTTCCTGACGATATTACCTGCCATGCCCTATGAAAGGGACCATATTTTTAAAACATTTCCAAGTGAAAGCTTTAGTAACCATTTTGGAATCAATCGTTTTAAAGAATTTTAATATATATAATGGCAATGAAATATGAAAAAAAAATTTAACTTCAGTATTAAGGTGATTTTTTCTATTTAAGTCTTACCTGCATGGCAACAGCTTGTGTATGTGCAATATTTGTTGCTTCATCAGTACTTTCTGCATTTACTTCTGACTTGCTGGCAGAATTCCTACGGAGACCATAGCGTCTACTAGGCTCACTGTGGACTGTATCAGTGCCACCCGTGCTGCACTGTGACTTTACTGATATTCCCACAGAGTCCTGAAGGGTCTGTGTTCCAGAGGTTACCTGGTGACCAAGGGCACGCTCGACATTTGAATGATGACCCTCGAAATACACAGTAGCACTTTTATTTGGTCTGTCACTGACTACAAAAGATGGCATCAATGGCAGTGACCTTTGCAGCTGATATTCAGAAGGGATGCTGGCCAGAGGGGTGTAAATGCTAGTGAACTGGGGCAAAGTCGGTAACACGCTGATGTACGTTGGTGGTGTCTGGGTGATGTCGAATCCAGTGAAGGGAAGATACGTGCAGTATCCTGTGACCAAGTGGGCTTGAGTCCAGTAGGCTGGTTTCATGTCCTCAGGAACTGGTTTGGGAGAATTCGAGGGGACTCGCAGGTGACAGGCACCATCACAGACTGGTTTGGGAGAATCAAGAAACACCTGTCTGGGCTTCTCATCTCTAAAAACTGATCTGGGAGAATTTTCAGATACTGGTTTCAGCTTCTCGGCTTCACAGGCTGCTTTAAGAGAATCAGCAGATACAGATTTGGGTTTTACATCTTCAGAAGCTGGTGCTGAAGATAAACTGGACACTGGTTTGGACTTTACGTCTGGTTTAAATTCTCTAGCAGTTGGATTCAGTGGGAGCTTGACTCGTAAATACTCTCCTGTCCTTGACATTTCTTCCACTTTTGTCTTAATGTTTTTCTTCTTTCTCTTCTTCTTGAGCCGTGACGCAACTTTCTTCAATGCAATACAGTTGTCAATCACAACAAAACGAGGACATCCCAAGAGGAAGGATTTCAAACCTCCGGCTTTTTCTAGAATCTGTCGAGTTTCTTCTGGGAAGAATTCATATTCTTCAGAGAACATCTTGTTATTCATATCCAAGGGACCTTGCTCCTCCAACAACTGAGAGAAGTAACTTGGAAAAAAATGTGCATTTACGTAAGCTATTATAAGTACTTGTTCATTTGAAAAAATTCATTTCTCAAAAAATTCTCCCAAAGCAGATACTATTTTACTTCCAGCTGATCTCAACACCTCCCCAAAAAACATTAATACTCATATTAAATCTGAGAAAGGATAACTACAATCGATGATACTATGAATAAAATTTTGTTTACCCTCAGAAAAATCCTATAAACATTTTTTAGGAAAAAATAAAAGGAAATTCAAAAGTTATTTTATAAATTTCCATTATATAATCTATTTAAAGAGCAATGAAAACTAAATTTATTCAAGAAAAATAATAATACAATAACAAAAATGTCAAAGGAGAAAATAAAATTCCAAAAAAATCCTATTGGAATGTGCATTTAGTACATCCATTAAAATTTTTGTTTAGGAATACGCAATGCTTCAGAGGTACTGAAACTGATCACCTCTGACCAATAAACCAATAAAGTACAGGATCAAATCCACAGTAACGGGGCTGGGGATCCCTTCGTCTGCCTCCAGCTCTGAACTGGGTTTGTTCACTCCAGCTCTGGGCAATTTTCCTTCCCATTAGTGTCTCAGGCTCACAGAGGCCTCCTCTGTCATTTCAATTTGGTGTTCACTATATAACAGTGACTTAACTAGCAAAAAAGACATACCACATACCACTTAGAAGGTTTTTCAAGAGCAAAAATCTTCAAAGAAACTTTCTCAGTGAAATTAACGCTAACTAGGAAGACAAGTTATTTAGGAGGAAGATAAAAAAACTTCGTTGAAGCAAAAGAACACCACTTTCTGTGCAGACGCTGCTGCAGATAAACACAGAGGACAATTACAAATGCTTAACCTCTATTCGAAGCAACTGATGATACTCTGAAGCATAAAGACCAAACACCACTTCTGTCAGCATTGCTACTCAGAATACTTAAAAGTCACCAAGCCATCTCTTTTTAAATGCTTTTTTTCATGAATATTTTCCCTTTAGAAAAACTTCTACAACTGAAACTCCCCTACAAACCTTTTGCAAGGTAACAGGTTAAACGTTTCTTTAAGATTGCCATCAAACTTCATTTTTAATGAGAATACTCAAAAAGCAAAGGGGTTGAAGAGGGTGACCCATAAAGAACTCCTTGTGGTCTTAGAAACAGCAGTCCTTGCTGGGAATTCTGGCTGACTGGTATAAATGACACCGACCCCACTATCTATCTGAAGACAGACCTTCCCAACTGGTGTGTTCAGCTGCCATTTAGTCACAGCGGCACAATTCCTGAATGGTGTGTGTGCACTTACTTTTTCTCTCCATGAGGAATACTCAAAAGAATCATTGAAAAATAAAGTCTCTCCACCTAGATGAAAATATGTAAATGTGAAACAGGAGAACTAAAGAACAGAGACCATGTGAAAGGAAGCTGGTCTCTAACTCAGCACTGAGCTTCGCAACAGCTGGAAACATGAGTGAAGATGCTGGCCCGGTGATGCCCACCAAGCGGCTAATAATTCGTGTTCCCTGAAGACTAGTAGAGGATGTAGAAAAATGCTCCCCATGCATTTTTAGGTGAAAAAAAAAAATGACAAAGCTAAGTGCAGAGTAAAATCACAGTTTGTAGGATTATAATTAAGGTTTAATTAATAATTATTAGGATTCAAAATTTAATAATTAAAAATCCTTAACTATAGTTGTATAATATTGGACAAAAGCTGGAAAAATACTTTTCTTTCCCAGAGTTTGGGAGCCAATAAATGCTTCCTTTATTAAAGGAAACAAGTTAAACAACTAAGATCTTTAACTGGCAGCTTCGGTGTGAAATAGTTGCAGAAACGTTAAGCTACTTACTCATACAAACTCGAACACTTTTGTTTTGGGTTAATGTCCCACAGCTTCTTATTGCGGACGACGTACTCATGAGTATGCTGTTCGTAGAGAGCTTCGAATTCTTCCACATCTTGTCGAAGGTGGTCAGGCACCACAAATGGGCCTGCGGAACTAGAATTGCGTCTGCTGATAAAAAAACAATTTTGTGAATAAGTTTTTGTGAATAACAAGGTAAAGTAAACATAAAGAGCATAACATATTACTCGGCATCACAATACTACCAGAGAATTTAATGCAGAAAAGTTATCCGTCCACAATCACAATCAAGAGATATGCACCTGGCTACTGAATGAGCACTTTTAATTAAGTAACTACTCTTGCCACCAAGTGCAAAGTTTTTCAAACTCATGGTTTAAAAAAAAACAATGCTATCTTCATTTTAACTTGTTAAAGAGAAAAATATTTTATTATAACTGCTATTAAACTGAAATTGACAAAAAGTACATAATAAAAAATTTTTAAAAAGAAGGTATAAAAGTTTACAGCATCTAAAAAGATGTAGAAGTTTGAGTGTGAGCTTTCTACCAGATTGCTGGGTTTAAATTCTGGCTATGCTACGTACAAACTTTGTGTCTTGGGCATGTCGCTTGCTCCACTGTGCCTGAGTTTCCTTACCTGTGAAATGGGCATAATAATGACATTTATCTCTTAGGGTGAGAGAATGTATTAAATGAGTTTATATATGTAAAGCTCTTAGAATAGTGGTTGGTATGTAAGTGCTATCCAAGTATAGGCTATTGTTATTTTAACTTAAAAAAATTCCTCCATTTAAAGAATCTGTGAAAATGACTGTGCAATACAACTGTTATTACAACACCTTTAAGAACTATGAGAGAAAATACTAAACTTTTTTTTATTTTAGCCCATAAAGGAATATGATATAAAAAGGTCACTGCTATTCACTAGTTTTATTTCTTCTACGTCTATTTGCTTCTTGAAAACGCAGCTTCGACAACCAGACGCTATTAAAAATCACTAATATCTAAGTTTAAACCATAACACCACATATAGCTTGCAAAACATCTTCCTCTATAGCAAATGTGCTAGTAATGATCAACAGGACATTCTCTTCATTGAATATTTTAAAGACTATTACCTAGGATTTTCCCACAGTTTCTTGCACATAGTAGATTCTCAAATCTATCAAATTAATGTCATTGGCCCTATGACTGTAATGCAGTATGTATGAATTCTTAATGTGGACAAGCCATGCTATACATTCAAACATGTTATAAAGTCACATCGCGTTGCCATTAACAGATGCACATCTTTAAATAGAAAATTAAGGAAACAAAATATAAGTTTAAAGTACATTAAAATAACACTACTAAGTTAAAATACTTGAGTTAAAAGGAAGTAAAAATTTTTAATTGTACTTACTCATGCTCTTCTCCTGGAGTGACAGTCTCATTACTAGGTGTTACTGAGGTTGTTCCAGACCCAACTAACATAGGCTGGTTTAAAAGACGGAAGAATGAAAATGATTTTTTATCTTAAAATTACCATTAAAACTGATGAACACTTATATAAATGCACACACAAACTGCCAATATATAACACTTAGTTAAAATTTCTTGTAACTAGAAACACATAATAATAAAAGTTTCAACAGCCAAACATAGGCCCGAATTAACATTTAGGTAGCTTCCAACATCTGCCAAATTTTAAATGTCACATCATTTAAGCTCTCATTTTAAATAAACTGAAAACATATACTCAAAGGTAAAATGAAAAGTTTTATTGTAATTTATAAGCTGCTCTCATCCTCCCCTAATATTTGTTCATTCTCTTCACCCTACTCCCTACTTGACCCTCTAAACACATGAGAGTCACGAAGAACCCACTGCAGAACTTAAAAAGAAAGCCTTATGACCTTGCAGAGCATGGTCTTGGGTGGGAGGGAAGAAGGGAGCCTATCAGTCCTGAGACTCTCTTACGATGATCAATATTCACCACCTTTAGTTTGAATATTTTAGATAAAAACTCCATTACTTATTGATAATAGGTATCATGTCTTATACAGAAGACGACACTAGGGCACAGAGAAGTCAAATAACTTGCCCGAAGTCATATAGATAATAAAAATTGTAACAAATAATAAAATTTGGCAGAGAACCGAGATATAAATAAACTCGAATCTATCTGCCCGCAAGTTGCCTTGGTCACTCAGCTCTACGACCACCCAGAGTCCTACATTATGACAACGTTTTCACTCAGAAATATTTAGAAAATAAAAGTGGCAATATAGGTAAAAGTGTAGAAGACTGCCAAATATCTTTACATTAACACTCAGAAAGTCTTCTCTACAAAATGCTTCAAAATACCCCAAGATTTACTTAATTCTAATTTACATTATCCAATTATTTTAGGTAAGAATTAATACAGAAAATACTCCTTACCTTTGAATCTTTTGGCTTCTTTTTCTTCCCTTTGTTTTTTATCTTGGTAGAATTAAACTAAAAAATGGGCGGGGGGAAATCATTGGATACTGAAATAACAGCATTATGGAAGCTACTATACATTATAAAGATACCATGATGATTTTCATAGACCAATCATAAGTTGAAGTACATAAAATGCTTTACAAAAATAACACTACAGTGTTAGCCCACATGTTATGATTTGATAGAAATTAAGAAAAAGTTTAATGATATCTAATGTTATAACTAAAAGTACATTATTCCAACATTTTAAACTCATTTTTAATAGGGTTTATAACATTCCAAGTAATTAATCAGCCTTTTAAAGTAATTCCAGTTATGTGCTAACAGTATTTCGATGATTTTCCTTTTACTAAGGCAAACCAGACATTCTGCACGTGGTCAGACACCGGGGCACAAATAGTAACTGTGGAAGCACTTAACTTCCATAGTTAGCCAGGCAGTATTTGATAGAATGGATTAAGACAAAATTCCAAGTATAGATGACTTAATCTTAAAAATCGGCAAACGGTGTCTTTCTGTTTGAAAACTGCCACAACCTACAAAGGAAGACGACTCTGGAATTATTTAACTTAAACTCAATTTGAAACTACTCAAAACAAAGTCTCTTTGTTTTCCTTACTGCACAAAACATTAGAATTTTCATGACGATAACTTTTCATTTTTATGCCAGGAGATGACTTAAGAATTCCTTTTGAATTTCACGACTAACATTTACGGCCATTGTCTAACATAAGCCTCTGAGCTTGCTGACTGCTGCTCCAGCTCCAGGAAGATGGGTATGAACTTCCTAATGAAACAGCACACTTTACCTGAGGTCCTCCAGATTTGGTTCTGGAGTGCCACCTAGATGTAACTGCACACTGGCCTGGGTCTTCCTCTCCCTTTGGCTAACCCAATGAGAACATAACACTGACAGTGACCAAATCACTCACCGGCACATCTCCACTGTCTTGTTTCCTTAATATAGTACAGCGGCTGTCTGTAGGGAGATACAGATGGTTTGGTGAGGAAACGAAATACAATACCATTCAGTGCACTAAAACCTTAAAGAAAACCACCTCGGGCACTACCAACCCAGACCATGTTCTATGCCTTATTTGGCTTTGATACAAGTCTAGTTTAGAAACCAAGAGCGTCTACGGCCATGCCACCCTGACTACGCCTGATCCCATCTGATCTCGGAAGCTAAGCAGGGTCGGGCCTGGTTAGTATTTGGAAGGGAGACCACCTAGGAAGACCAGGTGCTGTAGGCATTTAAAAAAAAAAAGAAAGAAAGAAACCAAGGGCAAAACAGCTAACTAAATGGGGAACCAACTACAAAGAACCGCAAAATTTCAATCCACTTCAGCATAATCTGGTGCCTTCTAGGTACCAAACTCTAAAGGCGCTGGGAATACAGAGATGCATGGAATAGCCTCTGCCATCCAACAAGCCCCCCTCTGCATAGAAGACCGACAAGCCAATAGCTGTAACCCAGTGAGCTATGAGCGAAGGGCCACAATGGATACGATGGAAACTGAGCTGATGGAGCAATGGTCTTCAAGGGGAGAGGCCCAAGGAGGGATCAGGAAAGGCTTTGGGGAAGAGGGCACTTGAACAAGCAAAGCAAAGGAGTGGGACGTGGCTGGCGGAACAGCACAAGCGAAGGAGGCGGGCAAGAAAGAACAAAGCAGGTTTGGATGCAGGAAGAAGCAGGTGCTCATTCAGAGGCAGATGGCAAGAGTGATGACGAACATGGACACACGATGAGAATTTAACCTGCAGGCAAAATCAAGCGTTTCCCAAACCAAATAATTAGGGGATCAGACAGATGTTCTAAGAGTCACTAGTGGTAATACAAGAGGAACATTTAGAGTGGGAGGGTCCAGAGGCCTGGAGACCAGTTTAGACCACTGTCACAGTCTAATCATGGGAGGATTACTGAGGTCCTGGCCTAGGGAAGTGGAAATAGACAGAAAAACACAGGTCCAAGATAAAGCTTATTTGGACTGCTAACAAGCTAGATATGGGGAAATAGGGAAAAGGAAGAATTGAGGGTAATTCCAGAGTTTCCTGTTTAAAAATACGATATATGACAGTGTTATTAAATGAGATAAATTTGGAAAATAAGTGGGATATAAGTGGGTTCAGCCACATTGCTCTCGAGGCGCCTCTCAGCTGTCTACAGAGAAATCACAAATGGCAACGCGCACCCAGAGTTCAGGGGTTTGGGCTCCTTATTTATAAGATAGAAGACTTTCTAAAGTTTTAAAAAATACAATCATTTCTTTCAATGAAAGGAGATAAAATTGAAAATGTCTAGGGTTAAGGTGAGAGGCAGAACTATGGAACTTAAAAGTCTGTTGGTCAGTCATTTGGCTGGTGACTTCTAACTCTACGACTGAGAGCAGAGAAATAGTCACAACTGGATGGACTGTGCATTTTAGGTTTAGAACACAAGGATCAGGGAAAATGCACAGTGGGAGGGAACTGTATCCTTTTAAGTTGTCTTGCTGTGTGACCCAAACATGGTTTCGTAAGCTCAGTCCCAGGACAGCATTTCACTACCAGCAACAGAAAACTGATGGCAATAAATTCAGGCTACAAAGTAGCATGCCATGTCACCTCCAGTCATGAAGCACTGTCCTAGAAAAATAAAGCCATCTATATTTGAGTGTGCTCTTTCCTAAGAACTACGACAAAAGAAAAGCTTTTCAGTTCCTTATACTGCATTTGAACTTTGTGACCAGCTACAATTTTCTAAGGGGCCAGACCTTTTAATGTACACTCTAAACAAACAACATAAAATTTAAAAGTCTAGTTCCCAACAATATATAAAATAGCTTCTGATGCTGAGGAAAAGTGGGGAGCATTATCATAAGACACACATGTAGTACCACAGATAAATTTGAATTAATCAGAATCTAAAATATTAGAATTTTGAAGTAAAATGGGACCACACAGATCACTGGCTCCAAATCCTCTCATTTTCATGACGAAGAAAGTAAGACTGCGGAGAAGCTGAGGAATGAATTACTAGCTACCTACTGTGCCACACTGGACTCTGGACTTTTACCTAAACAGGTCCCCCAATTCCCTGCAACCTGCCTCTCCAAGCCCGATGCCAATCTGTCCAACCCCACCTCCATCATAGCCCGGCTCGGAGGCCACCTCGCACCAGGCCCTCCCCTTCCTCCGTCTGAACCCACGTTTCTGGTACTCTCTTACTGAGCCCACTCCCACATTACAATCACATTTATCTTGTGCCCTTTTGTAGAGCAGAAGGTCTCTGAGGTCAGCAACTAGCATGAGCATTTCTGAATTCCTTATTAACACCTAGCATGGGCCTTGAAGCAGGACAAACGAGGTTTTTAATGAAACGAATCGGAAAAGAAGATGGGCCACAGCCTATCTTTCCTGACTCCTGGCTCTAGGCTCTTCCCACTACCACAGATGTGCTCTCGGTTCTAGATTCCACAAACATCACCTATATCTGCAGGCCAATGTTTTGACTGCTATAAAGCAAACCATTTCTTTAAACAATTATCAATTTAATGTGCAATCTTTGCCACGACGCTGACAAAATATCATGAAAACAGTAATGGTATATAGTCAGTGTAACATACCCATCTGAGTATCTCTCCAACACTTAGCTCAATAGAGTAAAAAGGTTTAATGATGACATGAAAAAAAAATCACTATTCTTAATCATTAACCTCCCCAAATATGCCAGTTGCACCATGATAATTTTCACTATTTTCTTTGTTTTTAAATGAACTAGGTCCTTCAGATATTTTTTCCCTACGATTAGATATAAACTGAAACTTGGCCCACATACCCATTATATCGAAGAATTCATCTAAAGCATTATGCAATGCTGGGAACTTGTCCCTGTGTTCTTCTAGCAGCCATATTAAACATCGCGCTTCCTTCAATGACGTTGGCTCGTAGAAATAATCAAGTTGCTTTCCTTCTATTGAGTTTAGTTTATGACCATATTTCTCATTCCAAAGAAAAGTCATGATGCTAAAATCAAGCTCTTTAAGAGATGCTCCATAACGCGAAAAAAAAGATCCTGTAGCATCTAAGCCTGTAATAAAAATAAAGTCCAAATCAGAATCATACTCAGTTTCACATCTTTGAAAGCGGTTCCCGCCCCCTACCTAAGGCTCACATCAGAGCATGTGCAGGCGAGGGGAAGGCAGCAATCACGCCCAGCACTGAAAGGTTCATTTCCCCTTTCTCTCCCTCTTTCTGCATATAAACTGATCTCTCATGTTAAATATGAGCATGATATGACTCCACTGTATAGACTTTTTGTGAAAAATAAAATTCCAGGAATTGAAAATTACTTGTTTTTAATAAGCAAACATGAGCTTTCCACCAGGGCTTGAACTCATTTTACAACTTTAAATAGAAACTACAACTTTATATAATACGCATATGTACCTAAGCAGTTCTATCCACTCTTCCCTCCATTTCTCGTCGAGGAATCTGAGTGCTGAGCTGCGCACAATCCCAGAGGGCACAGACAGCTGGCCCCAGGGGTGCTCCGTGCCATGGCTGTGCCTAGCACTCACAGTTTACACGCTGACAACCAGCTCAGCATAACGCAGGATCTCCTAACCAACTGAACTTTCTTTTCCAAAAGTATATTGTAATCTACCTATAAAATAACCTAATAATTTTGAGTGGGGGAGAAATAGTGTGTTTAACCATACAAATCTACAGTCTTACATTTTAAAAAATCACAAACAATAGGAAAATGAAAAATGTGGGTCCACTCGGAGACCCACATTCACCCTTCCTACTAAACTGAGCCTCTGGAATTCAATGACATACCAAAGCTGTCAAGTTTCTGGATCCAGGTGGCCAACTTTGGCTCCATTTCTTTGAGCTCACTCAATACATGCAGAAATATCCGTGTTTTCACTCTATTCTTTTCCTGAATCAAGTAACGAATGACATAGTCCACTGCTTCATTTAGAAAATTTCTGCTGGAAAAACAGGTTGTATAGTCTTCTGTGCTTAAAACCTTCCAGGAAAGCAAGTCTTTGAGAAGCTTGGAAGTATTCAGTACCCCAGACTTAATCTTGTCGGCATACTGCTTTATGCACTGCAGAATTCTGTCGTTCAGGAACTGGCAACTCTGAGCACTGGCTACAGTTTCTAAGGATAAATAACAGTGGTTCGTTAAAGTGAGAAACAGGACTAATTTGCAAACACAAACGCAGAAAGAAATAATGTAACGTTACATAACATAAAACATGACTCGTAGATTCTTTGTTTTTATGTTCATTAAACTTGTTAAGGCATTAAGAATACAAAAGGGGTTTTTTTTGGAGTTGAAGGGATCATTTATTCAGTTATGAATTCAACTACTTTGTGGTTTATTGTTATATTATTCATCATATCGTTGGATCCTGAATTGCAGACCTGTGGACTCGGACTCACCAGCTGCAAGCTGGAAAACATCTCAGCTCATCTTCCCACCCAGACTTCTCCCTAATGGATGCCCATTTAGCCCCCTGAAGCATGCAAAATTAAAAGACAAACATTCGCTGAAAACTTTTTCAGTGGGAAAGATCATTTTGACTGATTTGTGAACCATTCACGGAATACTAGATGAAAAATCAAGACAGCAGGTGAAAATACCTCATTTTAGAGACAGCCATCCTAGTAGAAAATGAGAATAACTTATTTCAAGTCAAAACTGAAAGTAAACATAGGACCAACATGGCCACAGAAACAGAGACATCACCAACAAAACGGTCCCATGTGGATCAGAGAGTGATGACAAGTTGATCATAAAACAAAAAGCTGGACTGGGAAACCTCCCTGGTGCCTTTTATGAATCGCTTCTTTATCTGAACTATGCATTATTTCACATAATTAACAGCTAATTTACAGTTTACCATTTTAGAAGTTAAATCCACTTAGTGGAGTTGACAGAGCACTATCAAACATAATATGCTGGATCTCATTCTCACCTTCTGTTAGAGGTGAGGCTGCGTACAGAGTCAACCCCAGGTCAGCAGCTGGTGGTGTTCTGAATCCACCCCTCCTCTCTGCACTGCTTCCTAAATCAGTGCTCTTTACACCACCCCTCCCCATTTCGGAGTAATAGAAGCCGGTGATAGTATTAAGTAAAGTATCAACTGATATCTAAATTTCAATTCGGTTACAACTAACATAAGGCCCAATAAGAAGAATATTTATGTTTACAGTATCAAGCGAGCGCACATCATTCTTATCGTGCGCCCTGGACTCTGGCATACCTTTCTGCTCTTCGATTTTGGGTGGATTACTTTCCCTTAAATCCTCCTCCATTCTTTCTTGTGCTAATTTTTTTGCTTCTTTCTTTTGGATCTTTCTCTTCAATTTTTTGTCTTCTTTCAGTTTCAGCTTCTCTAGACTGATAAACATTTATAGTTAGTGATAATTCACTTCTGTCATAAATTCAACTATTTTCCTTGGCTTGCTAGAGAAACTATTCTCCTAACAATAAGTTAGAAGTATTCCCTTTCAGTTAGAACTTAGCCTGCATCTTCTGTTCAATAAAACTGTTGATACATGTGATCAATTTAGTCAAACGAAGGATATTTGTTTCATGAAAACACAAACCTCAATGACTAAATGACTTTTAAGTATAAAGATGGCATATATAGATTGTATAGATGTTATTTCCATGTTAATAAGTTACTGCTCAGGGAAAATATAAATAATAAAAATTACTCTGCAAGATAATACATGTAAACACTCATTTCAAATACAGGATTCCACAGTAAAATATTATTTTCACATCCCAATGATGGCCCACAACACTGCAGTTTGGTTGATATGACTACAGTAAATTCTCTTCCACAAATAATTCTGTTCGTCTTTTCTTTTGCTTTTTCTTGGTCACCAATGATGAAAAAAATCAATTCTTAGAAAACAAGTGGCAAGACCAAAGAGAAAAGAAAATAGAACTAAAATTATTTGATCTAAACAAGAAGATACAAAGAAGTACATTATTTCAGTGAGAAATGTCACTGGTTCAAAATGACCGCTGAAGAGAGATAAAAAGTAAATAGGTTTTTTGAAATTGAACAGCTAAGAGGTAAGTATACAATTTTTAATTTAACTGCCACATGTATTAATCAAATGTCATTTCACAGCATCAAATGTCATAATTCTACATACAAATTCAACCACTAAATAATGCTTCCGATTCACGTTTTCAGTACTTAACCACTCCAGGCTAGCTCTCCTTACATTTTATGTATCCATAAAAATAATTTAAAAACCACTTATTTGGATAGATGTGCACAGCCCATTTAAAAAACAGCGTAATTTAGAAATTTGCATTTAATTATATTCTGAGACATCATTAAGCTACTGACTGTTAAAAATCTTACCTAGAACATTTCTGTTTCAGAATAGGTCTGGGAGGAAGAACCTTTTCTTTTGTGATCTTGTGTTCAAACTTTAAATAAAACAAAGACATCCAAAATTTGTCTCATACTCCAATGACATAAAGCACAAAACAAGGAACAAGCATTTCAGAAGCACGATGTTCAATTTAATACGGAAAAGTAATGTTCTGAGACAGAAAAAAGAGCCTGGAAAACTTTAGCAAACAATTTACTGGAAAGAGGCATGAGTAGCCACACTTTAGCAAGAAATTTTTTAAAAAACTAAGAGTAAGTGGAGATCAAAATAAACTATATCATTATAGAAACTCTCTCCTGCCACTCCCACATAATGAAGTTACAGGTGACCCCTAAGACAGCCTTCCCCCTCTCCCTAAGGACTCCCACCTTCAGTACTCAAAAAGTTTACCGGGGTTTAAGAAAAGAGGTTATCAAAAAGAGTGACAACAGTAAAACTAAAATGTAAAAAGCCTCCTATTCTCGTTAAGAAATAAAATAATGCGAAACTCTTTTGTTGCAAAGAAGCATTCTCATATCCTAGTATTTCCTCTATTTTCTTAAAAAGTAACTATTTCCTGGAAAAGATCCAAATTGCACAACTTTCATAAATTTTAATTGTGTTTTAATAGGTGTAAGCATTCTGGTCATCAGTTTAGTAAGATTTCCCCTGAATTAGATACTTACTTCACATTTAACTTGACCACCACTGCTGAAGATGATAATCTTAGAAATGATACCTTCACAGTCTGGGGTAAGACAAATTCCTTGTAGAAAATCCTATTCAATTAAAAAAAAAAGTACTATATCGCAGAATAAATCTGTACATGTATACCATTTTAACCATCAGAAACAGTGAAAATATGGTTAAACACCTCCTTCAGGAGGCAATGAAAGTTCTGTCCTTTGCCATGTGACTCTCAGGGCCTCCCTGCAAGACTACACCGCTGACCACACGACTTGCTCTGGTCAAAGCAAGGAGGGCCGACACGACATACATCGTGTCCAAGAAAAAGCGTTCAGAAACACTGACTGAACTGGCCACTGATCTTCACCCTCTGCCACAAGAACACATCCCAGGCACTCTCGACTCAGACACAAAGAACGTTGCCACACGGACCAGAGCTGCTAAAGCCCCACACTGGCCAGCAGGACTTCAGCACGAACAATGTAAGCAAGATGAACGTTTGTTATTTTGAGTCATGAGATATTTGGGTTTTGTGTTACTTCAGTATATCCCTGTGAAAGCTAATGTACAGAGGGTATGTCAATCCAGGAAATGGCTAAGACCACTCAGGGAGCATGTGCAGCAGGAGATAACGCCATCGTGGTAAGACGACGACACAGCAGAAGTGGCCCGACAGCAATAGTTATTTGCTCATATCATGTATCTCTAGTTAACTATATAATGTCTAAAATGTGAAGATCTATTTCTACCAAACTTGAATAACTCCTATTGCTAACACTCATCTAGCACAAGCATCTTCATTTTTTTCCCCAATAAACAGGGGTTTACATGAGGTCATGCAGTGTAGAAAAAGGTTTTTGTTTTTTAAGTACATAGCTTACATGAATCAGAAACAAATTCTATGAACACAAATAAGATTTTCAAACTGTGCCTTCTCTCAAAGTATACCTAGCTAATGATAATTAACATCATTACCCTGCTAATTAAGAGAAACCCTAATGGGAAGTGGTAGCATAAAATTTAAGTTGATTCTCCTTAGTACAAATTATCTCATCAAATTTTGGTAGGAAATAAAAAATATGAAACCTCAATTTTACATCATAACTTTAAATGAAAGATCCTTGAAGGACTAAAATCATCAGTACATAATATAAGACCTGTATTTTAAAATGAAACATTAAAATTTTTATGCTCGAGCCTAACATTCCCAGTGTGAAGGCTGGGTAAACAATTTGCTGAAGATCTTCGTGGTTATTTATACATCTATTAAAAACAAAACTATTTTCTGCTTTATCACTAAAGTTTTAATTAAAACTTTCTGATTACGTCTACAATGCAAAGGAAGGAATTTATATTCGACATTCTCTTAAGATTCTCAAGGGAAAAAATCAATGTACAATAAACCAATTAAAAAATCCAGATAATCTTATTAGTCTTACCTTGTCAATTTTATCGTTAAAGGTTGTTGTTTTTAACTTCTTCCAACAGTTCATGTGAAACTCTATCCTGCAGTACTGGCAACAGCTGATTCGTATAAAACCCTGAGGGTTTAAAATTTTCTTTAATTCACATTTTAAAGGTTTCTTCTGTCTCTGTCTCTCACTCAATCACTCACAATGCACATCAAGATAAAAAGAGCCGTTTACATTCACCTTGCAGACATAACTAGACACCACATTCCTCATGGGGGCATCCAAACTTCCGTACCCCAGAATGCCTAGTGCCAGAGATACAGAGCTTGACTGACATGTTTATAAAATGTTTGATACATTGTAAAGGATAGTGCAGCTTGCAGCTTACAGCTGCACTATCCTTTACAATGTATCAAACATTTTATAAACACTACTTCATCTGTTTACTAACCAAGGATAGTGCCACAGTGGGCAGCTCTCAACTTCCTGAATTAACTTATTCACTCAATTAAGTGCCAGACTTGGTCTCAAACTTAGGTCTCTGGGTGCTAATTCAGTGATCCTGTGGCCTTTAGATTCTTGGACTCAAATTTCATGAGATTAGAATTATAATAAATCTGAGGTAACAATCTCATTTTGTCTCCTGTGCTTCTAAGGAAGAGGCAGTTAGATAACACAGTGACTAGAAAGAGAAAATGGATTAGCCAGTCTGCCTTGCCAGGCCACCACCCTGCCCATAGTGCTGATTTCAGTGGCCCTGGGTGCCCATGTGAGATGGTGAAGACCTAAAAAGAGGTCCAAGATAAGGGGTGGACAACAAGACATAAACCTGCTAGTAAGCCAAAGAACTTGGGTGCCTCCAGTTACAAAATTTGTTCTGAATTCATTTTAATGCACAATCATACAAGTTAACGTCCTAGTGTATGTTTGTCATTTACCTTAAAGTCTGGATCTGTTATGTAGATCTGGATTTTGGAATATCCATGGCACTTCTGATAGCAACAAATGGCATCTGGCACTGGAGGGAACCGGCATTCTTCAATAAATTTCTCTAACAGCATCTAAAACAAAAATAAAAATGATACTGCTACAACACTAATTCATCAACAAAAATCACCTCTTGCCATCGAAATATTTTTGGCATAGGAATAACCTAAATTTTTTCATCCAAGAACTACATGCCACTTTAAAATTTTTTACTTCTAGAAAGAGTCTGATATAGACACATGTCAAAAGAGAATGATGGGGGGAAAAAAGAATTGAAGAAAAAAATTCGGAATTTCAAAGTTAGAATCAAAATCTTATCCTAAATTGTCAAACCTCATACAACACATTGCTCTTAGAAATCTCCTTTAAGCATTCAGAGGGAGTCAAATATGGTAGAATAACGCTTAGGACTCTTCTATTCCCCTTCCTGATGTCATTTCACCTAGGATCCTACCCCTCTAGTTCATCTACCTCCCTGAATCCCCGCCACCTGTGCTTGTTCATTCCCTGAAGAATTATCCCACTGCCACTGAAGCCAAGAGACTCAAGCCATGCTTCCAGTGTGGCTTTCATTACCAATAGTTCCTATGTCACCATCTCAATCTAGTATAAAGAGAGACAAATCCAATGATCCCTGTGTTTCGTGCTTTATTTTTTTTATGCCAGCTTTGAGTAAGATGTAATTCACATACCATACAATTCACATTTAAAGTGTATAGTTCAATAGTTTCACATTCACAAGGTTGTACAACCACAATTTAAATTTAAAATATTTTCATCACCCAACAAGAAAACACACCCATCAGCATTCCCATTTTCCCCCTAAGCCCTTAAGACCACAAACCCACTTTCTGTCTCTATACATAGATTTGCCTATTCTGAACATTTCATCTAAATGCAATCATACAGCATGTGCTTTTTGTGTCTGGCTTTACTTAGCATGTTTTCAAGGTTCATCCATGTTGTAACACCTATCAGTACTTCATTCCTTTTTATGGCTAATGATATTCAATTGTATAAATTGTATTTAGCCATTCATCAGCCGACGGACACTTTTTGTCTATTATGATGCTGCTATGTACATTCATGTACAGGTTTTTTGAGAACATGTGTTTTCTTCTCTCTCTACCCCCCATATATATATATCCACGAGTGGAACTGCTGGTCATCTCATTCTTTAACCTACTTTGCAACTGCCAGACTGTTTTCCAAAGCAGCTGCACTACTTCACATGCCCACCACCGGTGTTCACGAGTTCAGATCTCCCCACAGCCTTGTCAACACCTCTTAAAATTATATAACCATTCTAATGGGTATAAAGTACTATCTCATTATGGTTTTAACCTGCATTTCTCTGACACCTAATGGTGTTTAACACCTTTCACATGCTCAGTGGCTATCTGTGTAACTTCTTGGCTATAGCCTTTGGCCACTTTTTAATTAGATTAGCTGTCTTATTGAGTTGTAAGAGTTGACCCCTGTGCTTTCTAAAGCTTTGGTCAAAAAAGCAAGTTGAGCACATGTCAGGGTTCACCACAAGTAAAAGCACCTCACATATAATTTAGCCTTTCCAACACTAGCAAAGCATCCTACACTTCTGGATATAAGACTAAGTTTAAACTTTCTTAGTTTTCAAGTACCATTCCAATAACTACAGTAAGTCTGACGAAACAACAATGCTATCTATACCCTTCTCTAAGCCCGACCAGTAGAGCATACTGCTCAATAATACACACTTTGACATCAGAATGCCTAAATTCAAGTCCTAGCTCCACTGTCTCCTAGCTGTTTAACCCTGAGCTCATCACTTATTCTCTCTAAACTTAATTTTCCTCATCTGTAAAATGGAATAATCATAGTACTCATCCTGCAGGGCTGCTGTAAGTATTAAAGGTAATGAAATATGGAAGGTGTGTGACCGGCACATAAGAACCATTTAAGAGATGTTAGTGATTCTCACTCGCCTTTAAAGGGGAAGTGCATGTGGGGAGCTAAACACAGAAAAGGGCTTTTATAGTTAGCAAGAAGCGCTCTGCAGAAATAAATGGGTACCTTTATTTTCCCTGGCTGAGTCTCGTCAATAACCACATTACTTGTGGGCCAAGTTAACACTCCAGGAAGACGACAGATCAAGGTTCTTGCTTTCTCAAAGTGATTAAGAGCTTCTAGAAATCTAGTCAAAATTATTAAGAAATAAAGTATTAAAGATGTAACATGAATTTTCATTCCCCACAACAGAAATCAGAGATTTTAAACTTACTAGCACAAATATTTGATAAATCACTGCATAAAAATAGTCACTGTAACCTATATTTTCTTTAAAAAAAAATAACATTTTTGTTTGTTTATTAAAAGTAACATATATTAAACACAAATCTGCTTGAACAGTGGCTGTAGTCCTTTTAAAGTTGTAATTTATTTTTTAAAGTTTCCAACAATTAAAACGGAAAATCGAACAACTAACTCAGTTGTTCCATTTTTATTTGTTTCATTTACTAAGCTAATTAGCTTCTTGTAGAGAAATGGCAACCCTCCACTTCAACTAATTAACCATAAATAGGGAAATTCTTTTATTTAAAACTTGATTCTATTAGGATATCTATAGTAAAAATCACCCTGCTGAAAAAATTTTAAAGAGATCGTGGATTCTGGATATCTTTAACCATAAAGCTAGTGAATTATTTTGACAGAATGAATGTGTATGTAAATTGTTTTAACTATAAATATGAAATGCTTTAACCTAATTTATGGGTTTTTTAAAATTTATGGTTGTAAAAAAATGCCAATATATTCCCACAGTCCATTCAACAAAAGAATACTGAAATACTAGATTATAAAGTTAACTATGTCCTTATTCTCTTCAGACTAGAGAAAAGGGTTTTTCCTGCTTTCTCCAATCTTGAAATGATTTCCCAATTTAAGAACATATTTTTGCCTGTGGTGCTACACTACCATCCCCCAGATAGTTAGTTATAAGAAGGCTTTTAAACTTGAAACTGCACATTACAATGGCAAAAAAACAGAACATTAGACATTGAACCTCACACCTTAATATACTGAAATTAAAATTTAAATGCCTTTCAATATGGCAAAGATTTTTTCATTTACCACAATCACAATGGTTTTACACATCTATGTTATTTTTCTAGACCTTGTGCATATCTGCATGTGACCATGGCATTAAAAGGTATGCTCTGGACAATTTATGCTAAACTTTGAAGTTAATTTCATTTGCTATTGCTATACAGATGACTGCTCAATCCTTACTCCTAGCTCTACCTGATTCATATTATAGTTTAGCCTGGCCTGACTGTAACTCCAGGAAGTAAAAGAACTTTTTTAATCTTTAAAAATCTATAAAGAAAGTTCCAGGCACACTCTAAGATTGGGATCTCAAGAGTACCAACCATTTGATAAAATTTCCCCTAAAAAGTCAGATGAAAACTTAAGGATAATTAAAAGTTATGAATGATATTCAACCATTCGACAATTATTTCTCTATAAAGCAATCAAACACACCTACCATCATATTGGGTACAAGTGACAGGAATAGAGAGGTCTTTTTCTTTTAGAAGCTCAAGGCATAATCCTGTCCCCTAAGGGTCATATAGCAATTCAGGGAGAAGACATGAAATACTTAGGGAACAGGTACATAGTAAACTTTGAATAAGGATTCCAACTATAATTCAAATTCAGAGAAGATTTTTATTCCTAACTCATGACATCTTTGAACACATACATACCTTGTATTAAAACTATCTTCATACAGGTATTTTGGGGAAATAGGCATTTAATCAAAAAAATTATATAATCAAACTTGTAAAAGCATTAACTTATATCAATTCAGCCACCATTTATAAATGATATATACAAAAATATAAAATAGAACATCTCGTGTCAAATTACTCTATTACTGAATTTCTTATTAGATTCAAAATTAGAAAGCATTAGGAACTGAAGTGATTGCCCTTACTTTAGTATTATAAAGGCCAGTCCTCAAAGTAAACACAACTATAAGAGTATGCCACAGAAGATATCAAAATAATTCCAGAAAATGGATCATCATGAAATTAGACTCTGGATGAGTCACTCGCCTGGAGCATAAAGTAGTGTGGTTTCTACCAACCTGTTTTTTTTCAAGTACACTTTTCCAATTCCGCAGTAGGCCAAGCAATCGAGCCCCTCATTGGGGTAGTATTCAATCATCCTCTTAAACTGGTTTTCGGCTTCCGATAATTCCTTTAACAGCAGTAAGAACAATGATCACTTACACGCAAAAGAAATACTAGAAGAGATTTTACCTGAAGGTTCTTTTTGTGTCATGTTAAAAACAACTATTTGTCCAAAATTTCTATGGCAAAATTACACCTATTGCATTTCATTTTCTTAGCAATTGTGTATTTTTTTTTTACCATGTGGATACTCACCACCAAAGTGATCCAGTTCCAGAATGAAAAGCTGACCCTGAACACTTCATCCAACTAACCAAATGAGCATTTACTAACACACGCAGAGGGCCCAGGGTGCTGGCTAGCATTAAACGGTGTGACTTCATGGCAGAAAAACTGACTTGGATGCAAACACGCCATAACAGATATCCTAGTGAGGGCTGCCCCGCTGGGAGCATAGGCACACTGCAGTAATGCTGCCATATGTTCCTTGGCATAAAACAAATGTTCTATCTTAAAAATAGCTCATTAGTAATAGCTTCACAGAGCTTAGCGTACATTCTTTTGAATATTCTCAACTGTGGAAACCTCTGTGCTTTCAATGAATTTTGTTTTGGAAAAAATTACTAAGGACACCTAGCTCTCCACAACACTAGTAACTCCACTGTGGGTGAAAACAGAGATGTCAGTATAAAATGGAGGAGCTCTGCCGCTGGCTCCGAAGACAGCCTTCCAAAACTATTTGAAGCAAGCGCTGTACTGGAGTGAACACATCGCTTCCCGCTGGGGAGGTACTCTGAATGACAAAATTCTCTCAAAGGCCCAAGTGCTATCATACTGGTTTGTTTTTTAATCGGTCTCACTACTTCAAAGTAAACCACAAATGTAATAAACTATCTTTTCAATTCCGATAAAACAAAAGATATTTATCATTACTCTACTGAGAATAAAAGAATTGAGATCACGAAGTCCTGTCTCCAACAATCTATTAGCAAACAGACAGGCCTTCATGGGAGACATGCACCTGCCACATCATGAACAAGGAAAGCAGCATGTCACAAGGAAAATGAGCCTTAGGCACTGGGCCACTGGGCAAGTGAGCAGGAAAGATGACTCGATCCTTATTAGGTAGCAATGAGGATCCGTAAGGATTAACCCTAAGGCTTAATCCTTAGGGTTAAGCCTTCACCTAGGCTAGAACGCTTGGAGCCCAAGTTGGTAGAAAGAATATATTATGCCTGAGGTGATTCTACTGCCATTTCAACCTTTATCGAAAACACAAACCCATGGGAAGCAAAGTATAACTATGTGGTTATAGGAAGCCTACACTCTAGGAAATAATAAAATACCCAAGTCCTCACCACCCAGAACTAAGAAATATTAACGTTATCATTTTCACTTTTGTGCTTTAAAATTAAACAGCATAAAACAAAGCTGAACTCCTTTTCTCAACCACCCAAGCATATTCCTTCCTTCATTAAATGCAACCGTTATCTTAAATGTGATGTGGGGCTAGTCCATGTTTTTTTAACTTTTACGAGATACACAAGATGCACTGATACCCAGAAACGATATATACTGTTCTGTATGTTTTCTAAATAGTACCTAAGTGGTATCAGTGTTTCCTATGTTCTCCAACTTGCCTTTTCTCAACATGTTTCTGCAAACTATTATGATACCTTAGGTCCTTTCCTTTTTTATCCAAATAAAAAGTATGTCCCACTGGTTGTCAAACATAGCTTTTTTTCTAATGGAAATTCAAAACTAAATTTTCTTTTCAAAAAAATACAAACTAAACTTTGGTATTTCAGAAAAAAATTATCAGGAAAGTATGCAAAAGGAAATCAGCCCAAATGGGAAAACTATTTTCATATACCTTCTAAAACCCATGGCCCATTTTAATTGTTTCATTACTTCGGTTACAAATCTTACCTCGGGCTGTCCTATTCCAAGGAGAGAAATGGCAAGTCCGTAGACGACTAAGACATAGTTGATCATGGCCAGGTTTAATTGCTGCCAATGAAAACATTCCAGTTAAAAATACCAACATAATTCTGCTCAATTATATCAATGTTACATCATCAGCACAATAGAAAAAAATGTAACAAAATCTCGCTCATCACTATGGCTGGGATGAAGACCAAAAGAATTAGAAAGTATATTTGGCAAAGATATGTTTTTATCAAGTATTTAAAACAGAGAATAACTGCCTCCTAGTTCCTTGAAGGCATGGATCATGGATAAGAGTAACTGAAGTCACGTCCCGTCACACAGAAGTGGGTACTAATGACGGATGAAGACATCTGCTCTCTTACACCTTTGCATGAAGTATCTGTTCACTTAGCTAATTCTTTCTGGATGAAATGATGTGACTAAAGTGAGCCCAGATCCTTGATTTAGTACTTTAACAGAGAATAAGCCAGGAGTCCTAATGAACACTGACTTGAGAGCAAGGAGAGTCTAAACCCGGTCGTGTCCTGAGTCCCGAGTACAGCCCGAGTGCGGGGTGGGAGCCCAGCTTGCCTCTCACGGCCCCGAGGACCCAGCCCACCTCGGCGCATGTGCGGCACAGTCACAGTGCAGCCGAAGGCCCGTGCGCGCTGCCGTGTCTCACCTGTATCTTCTGGGGCTCCAGGCCGTTGAGCAGCTCCGTGAAGGCCTGCGCGGCGCTGCGGCAGCGCTGCTCGCACAAGGCCATGTAGCCATCCTGGATCAAGCTCCTCAGCATCTTCATTATGTTGGCGAAGTCCTGCCAAAAAAGTTCTTCCTGTTACAAGGTAGGGGGCAAACGATTCCGCAGTGTTAACCGTTAGTTAAATCTCTGGTTAACATGATTAAAAAGCTGATATTTAAATTACTGACGGTTTGGTCTCTTAGCAATCATATTTAAGTTATATGTCCATAACTTAAATTGTAAAAAAAAAATACATCTTAAGAGATGTACATGATTAGAATTAATTCATATGAAAAATGCTCTATTTGAAGAGTCTGCTTTGTCCATGCAAACAGCCTTTTCCTTTACCTGGTGTGCAGCTCTCGAAGATTTTGAAAACTGTTTCTCCAAGATGTTTTTTAAATCCACTGGTAAACTACCTTGTGAACTAGAACTGAAAGAGAAAAACACTGTTTTGAATTATTTTAAAAGTCCTGTTTATATACAGAAAAAAACGTATTTACTGAAGGTTATTTTACACACTGAGTAAATGGAGTCACAGGTTCCTGAATAGAAATATTAACCATGATGCTGATTCTCCCCCAATGAATCTCTAAAGCCAATGAATGCTCAATAAAAATTCCTATAAATTAGAGGTGGAGGGGGACCAAATGAGTCCATTATAAAGATGATACAGAAGAACAGCTTTTGAAAAAATAGTAAATTAGGGAGGATTTTTGTTGATCATCAAAAGTTATTATCCATCTACAGTCATGAGTAACAACATGGCCCTGAAACAAGAAATGTACCCAATAAATATCACAGAGATGCTCCATCCCATGGGAAAACCTAATAAGAAGATACAACTGTTTCAGAAAGTCTGACACCTGATGCTGGTAAAGGTAAGAGTCAGGTCCTCTGGTGTTTTCTGACACCATTTCTGGCACCAAATGTATGGGGGTTTTTGACACCAAATATCTGTCACTTTTCCACACCAATTCTCCAACACCAACTGAGCATCTACTAATTCAATTCAATTTTGATACCAACTCTGGAGTCAATCAATGCAAGACCCACAGGTTAAAGGCTCAGTCCCACAAGATTGCCCTCACCTCAAACCAGCCACAATGGGGCACCTAGGCCAGCTACATTTTGTGCAATCAACTACAAATTCAGGGGTTCCCGTGAACCCCCTTCAAGTTCAACAATTCCCTATAAGTCACAGAATTCATGAAAGCATTTTACTCAGGATTACTGGTTTATTATAAATGATATAACTCAGGAAAAGCCCAATGGAAGAGAACATGGGAAGGTACAGGGGGAGTGGGGTGATGCACAGCTTTCATGCTCTCCCAGAAAGGGCCACCTTCCCAGCATCTCAATGTATTCACCCACTGGAAGCTCCCTGATGTCTAAAGGTTTTTACTGAGGGTTCATTACATAGGCATGAAGGATTAAACTACTGGCCTCTGGTGACTGAGCTCAATTTCCAGCTCTCTTCTCAAACTCCTCTGAGATCAGGGGCTGAAAGTTCCAATCTCCACTCACATACTTGATCTTTCTGGCAGCCGGCCCCAATCCTGAAGGTAGGGCCCAGCCCTGAGTCACTTCTTTAGTATAAACTCAGTTAAAGTGGAAAGGGACTCAAAAACAACAAAGACACTCTTATCAATCAAAAAATTCTAAGGGTTTTAGGAGCTCTGTGCTGGGAACTGGGGACAAAGACCAAATACTTATCTATGTATTTTATTATACTGCATCCTCTCAAAGCTTAGTAAGAGTGTGAACAGTGCTCATTTTCTGGGAGGATAATCTGGCAGTATCTATCAGAGTTAAAATTACACATCCCCTTTGACAGAGCAATTCCACTCTAGAAATTTCTTCAAATATACATCTATACTATGAAATATTCTGCAACCGTGAAAATGAAGGATGTAGATTCCCCATGGTCTGATATAGGAAGATAACACAAGATATTCTGAAAGAGATCAAAGCAACCTGCAGGCCAGAATGTTCTAACAACGGAAATGACAGTGACAACAGTAATGATTTCTACCATGTTGCAGGGCGTTGTTTTAGGTGGCTGTCCCACTTAACATTACATAATCTCACGAGGTAGACACAATCAAATAAGACTTCAGTTTGAAAACAGAAACAAAATATCAGAAAAATAAATCTATCTTTAATAAAACAGGCAAAAATTATAACTACGCATTTAAAAAATGATCATATATTTGGTTTTGGTTTCTTAGCGGGGCAGGGCAGGATGAGAAAGATTCAGGATTTTTCTGCCAAATAACAGAATAACAGTATTCTATGCCCTTGCTTTGTATTTAATTTTTGTAGCACCATCAAAAAAAAATGGACCTTTTTGTAAAAAGGGGAGCTTTACTAACTTCTCTTAGTGCTTTGATAGTCAAATAGTTCTCCCTGAAGCACCTATGAAGGAGTCAGCCTTAAGGAGTGAAGAGAACACTGACACTAGTGTAACTGGCGGACGTGGCTTTGCAGTTTCTCCAGCGTCACTTTCATGAACTTCATGAACGTCTGTATCTACTGTAAGATTGACAAGTTCACTTTGCAGTCCGTCTAGATCTTTGTAGGTAAGGGGGCGCGGCAGAAGGGGAGTAACTATAAAGATAGGTGGCAGAGTTTGTCGTTAATTCTGGGGGGATATGTTTGGGAGAACTAATTTTATTTGTGGTTGGTGCATTAGTAAATACTTTTCTCTAATGATAATTACTCGACAGGGCCTCTGACTATCCTGACACCCAGGCCTGACATGCAGAAGAAGTTTCGGGATGGCCAAAAAACCGTTAACGATGAGTTCCTCCGGGAAACCATGAGAAACAGTGGCAGAGGTGAATTGAGGTGAACAGGGAAGGAGACCAATTTTTACTTTATACATCTGAATACTTTTCCCACTTATAAGCGTGTATTCTGGAATTTTAAAAAATTAATACTAACATATACTATGTTACATGACTTTTAAAATCACTATTGACATTCAGGATTCATAATCCTCTAGCCAAAAATGACCCTCTCCTAAAGACGTGCCTTTGATATTTGAAAGAGATTTCAGTACTCGTCACAATACACATATGTAAAAGACAGCTACTACTGGAAAGGGACATTTTCTTTTCCCCCCTTGGGAAGAAGACAAGGGGAAAAAACAAAAATACCATAGATAAACGTACCTGAATTTCTCCAACTCATTGTTTCGGGATTTTTGTTTTCCTTTATATTTTGGAGGCTGACCTGTGAATACAAAGTATTTGTTCCTGAAATCTGTACCAAAATATCTACAAGCTTGAAAGTTAAATTTTAAAAACTATGTAAACTGAATTAGAAGCAAAGGAAGCAATATTGTATGTGAGTATAACTGTAAGCAGGTTAAGCCAAGAAAGAAGATACTGAATATATTTTCCTACGTATGCTATAAAATTATTATAAAGATAAGTTATAATGGTTATTATTATATAGGCATATAGCAGACACAGAGAGATACAAGTCATAGTTCCTACTGTCAAGTAGTTTACAATCAAATGGGAAGAAAGGACAGGGCCACAGTAATTAAAGAACAATAACCTTTAAGAAGATCTCAGATTAGAAAAAGCTAAAAGAGTTCATCACCATGAAATCGGTATTCTAAGAAATGTCAGAGTTCCTTAAGAAGAAAAAAAATCGAATATGAATGATAAAGTGACAATAACTACATACCTACCAACAATGACTTTAAATGTAAATGGACTAAATGCTTCAATCGAAAGACACAAGGTAGCTGAATGGATGAGAAAACAAGACCCATGCATACTATGCCTACAAGAAACCCACTTCAGATAGACACAGAGACTAAAAGTGATGAAAAAAGGTATTTCATGAAAATAGGGGGGGAAAAAAAGCTGGGGTAGCAATATTCATACCAGAAAAGATAGACTTTAAACAAAGTCTATAACAAGAGACAAAGAAGAACTCAACAATTGCATTTTTGGGTATTTATCCGAAGAAACCCAAAATATTAATTTGAAGACACATACACAACCATATGTTCACTGCAGCATTATTTACAACAGCGAAGACATGGAAGCAACCTAAGTGTCCATCAATAGACAAATAGATGAAGAAGTGGTATATATATACATATATATACACAATGGAATATTACTCGGCTATAAGAGAGAATGAAACCTTACCATTTGTGACAACATGGATGGACCTAGAGGGTATTATGCTACGTGAAATAAATCAGACAAAGACAAATACCATATAATTTCACTTACATGTGAAATCTAAAAAACAAAACAAGCCAACAAACAGAGAAACAAATTCATAGAGACAGAGGACATTCTGATGGTTGCAAGGGGTTTGGGGAATGGGTGAAAAAGGGGAAGGGATTAAAATATGCAAATTGCTAGTTATAAAAACAGTCACGTGGATGTAAAGTACACCGTAAGGAACATAGTCAAAAATATTTCAATGACTACATTTGGTGTCAGATGGGCACCAGATTTATTGGGGTGATCACTTCCTAAAATACATAAATGTCTGATCACTATGCTGTACATCTGAAACTAATATAACATTGTATGTCAACTGTAACTGAAAAATAAAAAAATATTTTTAAAAAAGATGCTGTGTTGTTATCAACAAATTAATTCCACATTTACTGCTCTTAAAACTCAAAGGAGGGAGAAATCGCTTGGGCGGGGGTGGCTGGGCAAAGCGTTAGTGAGGATGCAGCATTTGTGTTTAGTTTTAAGGAATAAGTAGGATCAGAACTTTAAGAGTGAAGTTCATTTTAAGAAACATTAAGTAAACCTGGGTGCCTTGGCAAGTTTGGTAAGGACAGAGGTTGGAAGGGGGCTGCAAAGACAGGTTGGGGTGAGTGTGTATAGGGCCTGTGCTTCTGTTTGTCCAGCTGTGAGCTCGGCCTTTATCCCACTGGAGGAGCAGGGAGCCACTGCATACTTCTAGGCAGGGTAATGACATGCACCAGGTTGTACAGAAGAGAGACCAACAACAGGGACACAGTGAATCTGATGGAATCTCTGGGGAGAGACGGAAGCAGAGGTAACAGGAGGGGAAAAGAGCCTGAGCTGGTTTTGGTGGCCTCAGAAAACAAGAGGCTTCGAGAAAGGCAGAAGAACTCTACTTTGATTTCTGCTGTGTGACCTAAGGTAAAACTATTTGAACCTAGCCCTGGGACCTCAATTTTTTCAACTGAATGTAGATGCTTAAGTGTGGACAGTATTTAAATTATTGTTTATTATTTATTTACTTACATGTACTGTCTAGTAATTATGGCCTAAGAAATATTGATAAATTAAAAGCTGTTTTTAGAAAAAAAGTTTTATCCTCAAAAGGTTTTTCACATGCTATTAGAATTACATCAGGTAAGATAATCACCTGAGTTTCCCCTCTTTATGATTCTGCTAACATGCTAAACAAATAGAAATGCCCAGAGTACTTAGTCAAATATGCAGCATGGAGCCTAAGAGAAGACAGACCTGCAGGAAGCAAAAGACAGAAATGGTTGCCAGAAATATAAACACTGGAAAGAAAACAAAAGAACCAAAAATAACAGAAAGGAAAAGAAGGCAACAGGATTACTAACTAGAAAACCAACAACCTCACTTATAACCCTGGAAGTAACACATGAAAGCCCAAGATTAACAACTGTGTTGACAACAACCTTGAGCCATCAAGAATATCTGTATTTTCTTAAACTCTGTTTAGAGGGCAGGGAAGCACGGAATCCACTTTAGAACGGTTTCTATCAAAGTCTAGTCGTATAAAGGGAGACTGAGAAATACATGAAGTAAGAGGATCTGCTTCTCTGGGACTCTTCATTTCCCTAAGATGCCAAGTCAGTGAGGGTCTGCTGTCCGCATGTTTACCAGATGTATAAACAAACATACAGACCAAGCACACACAGTTGAAAATAAACCGGTATCGGCCTAAAGCATCCAATCTCAACTGGGGGTGACATCACCCCCAACAGGGCCAAAATGTTATTGGGAGATGAAAAAAAAAAATCTACCTCTTTTTTATATACAAAGCAGAGGTATACATACTGTATATAAACAGATAAACAGTATCTGTGGTATTAAATTTCAGGAAGGAAGGCAATTAGGGAAAACCTCTAAAAAGGCTCCCTGGCTGGGAGGAGATAATGACATAAAAGTTGAACAGCACTGGCCTAATGGAAATTCGGTAGCAGACCAGAAGGGCTTCATCTTTCCTTTGCATTAGTTTTTATTTGGAATTCCAAAATTAAGTTTATCAAAAAATATGAAAAGAATGAGCATAGATTTCAAATAAACATTTAATGTTTTCTTAATACCGAAGTATTGTAAAGTAAAAGGAGAACATGGAAATATGTACAAATTTGCAGGCACAGAAGTTTATGCAACACTACATTAACTCAGCAATTTACATAAGAAACTCACCTGACGGTGGCAGAAATTCAGGATGACAGTCACAGTCGTCTATCTTCAAAGCTTCATCTACCACCTACCCATGAAAATAAAATCAGTGAGACTTTCAAAAAAATTACAGCCATGAAGAATTCAACAGCTAAATAACAGAATTTATCCAAGCACCTAAAATACCTAGTTGGTTATTAAGCCTAAATGAACAAACAAAATAACAAATGATAAAGATTATAATAACATTTTACTCACTAAATAGATGTCTAACCAATGTACGGTATACTTGAAACTAATTAAAATTTTAAAAATAAAAAAATAATTTAAAAAAGATTATAATAAGATATGACAAATTCTCAAATGACAATTCTGACACCTAGCATGATGCTTGACAGGACAGCTGTTCAGTAGCTGTCTCTACTGAATTAGTACCATCGCATCTTTCCTTATTCCCCTCTAACTGAATACAAAAGAACTATACGGTAGGCTGAAAAAGTTCCCTTCTATGCCTACAACCCATCTAACCCCAAAACACCATTTTTCTTTTTCCCTGCAAATCCTCAAGAAAAATATAAATGTGGACTTGGTGACATCTCAGAGAAAACCTCCAACACAGACTATCTGGGACACGTTGCCTAAGAAACCATCGGATTGAGGTTCACTGGGCACAGTGATGAATCGGGGTGGGAACCACTGTTAAGAGCCACAGAGGCTGTGGAAATAAATACCTTTGGGCAGAGATGGGGTACACAGCACAAACTAGGTGGGTAGGCTGGTGCAATACCAGGAAACTAAGTAGATTGCAAAGAAGGAAAAGAAAAATCCAAAGCATTGTGACGAGTGGGGTGACTAGGCTACCACATCCCACGTGGCTGAGAGAGACATGTAAAGAGGATGCACATAAAGAAAACTAAGCGTAAAATAAAATTTAGAAAAAAGTATTTTGAAAACACAGAAATGTGATTTCAAAAGAAATTCTGTGATGAAATATGATCTTTATGTAGTTGTAGGAGGTAGCTGAAGTATTTATTAAACAGACAAAAATTCTCTCGATATTGATAGGCAAAAAAAGTTATCGATCAATTATTTAGTTTCCATTATCACCGAAGTATTATTGTAAAAATATGAGACTATCTATATTTGGAATAACTTTTATTTTAGTTTTTAATCGAACTTACCTTCAGGTTCTGATTACCACCGTTTGCCATTTCGTGATTAGTTTTTCTGGAATCTTTTTCGGTCTCCACAAAGTTAAGTGAAGTACTAAATGCAGGTGCTGGTAAACTAGGTGTGTAGGCCCTAAGTGGAGATAAAAGGAACGATCATTTTATTTCTATTAATTCGTATACATTTTAAAAAATCAACCTTTAAAGAAACAGGTTTCAGCAATTGTAGCCTTTTTTGAAAGCAAGATTATTTTAAAAAGAATCTCTACCTCTGAGAGTGAGCTTTATACATAAATATTATTTTAAATTTGGTATTAAAAACCAAATATAGTTCAAGAAATGTATTCTGGTTTCTAATATTAAAATAAGTCTCCCTGTTTAAAATTTAACAGCTTCAATTTCTTAGGCATCCAAAGCACACAGGGAGAAGCTTAATCTATCTGAATTGCCAACAAATGCAGAACCCCGGCTGCCATTTGTTTCACTGTGGGCACACTCAAGTCTCTCTGCTGTCTATTTCTAACAGAAGTGTCTTAGCCTTTGAAAAGACATCAGGAGGCCAGAGGCAGATGTTTCCAGGACAGAGGTGAAGGGTAAAGGCACAAACTGTGCCCTTGCTCTCTGCTGCTAGGACCCTGACAGCAAAAACCAGTCTCATTTAAACACAGTAACACTCCATTAACATTTCACCCCTCTTTTCACCCCACAGACTTAGGCTACCGATCTCCAATATGTACATATGCAAATGATTCAGTAAAACAGCAAAATAAAGCTGGCAATTTACAGGTCTTCTGATCATACCCAAGGACACTTTAAAAACCACCTTCCGTCCCCAACTCACTGAGGTTACTATTAGCTACTAACACATCAAACTCACGGAAAAGCCATCCCAAGTAACAGCTACTGATCAGATTGATATTAACTCACCTGCTTGAGTAAAGGGCTTTAATTGGATTCCTAGTTGGTGTCCGGCCTATAAAAATCAATCACACACAGTAATTAGTGCACTGGCAACACATACTTTAAAAGATTTTCAAATTTCCTTTAAGCTGACAGCGAGAACATCAAATTTAGAGAACTGATAAACAAACCTAAGCAATTTTACACTTCTAAATGTTTTTAGTTTTATGATCATGTCAACATGTTACATAGACCTTATCTGACATTCCATTAAATGCAATCAGTGACTAGATGCAGTAATACATAAATGTGAATCAGAGATGGTACCTGTCCTCAAGTAGCTCACAACCTTTACATGTCATTCTGGGTGACGCTATCTGCTAGTGAAACAGAACTGCTCAGCTCAGCTTCCTGAGACACTAAACACCCAAAGAAGAAACAGCAAAGACCTATACACTGAAAGTGTGGAGTAGGGAATCTCAGGTATTGGACAAAGCAAAGAGACTTAAAGAAAACAAGGGCAGAATATAAATCTAGAATGCCTAGATTTCTAATAGCTAATTTCTAATTGATAGATAGAAAAAATTAGCCACAAAAGGTGCAAAAACATCAAAAACTCTTATTCAAGAGCCTTTTCTTTAGGAAATAACTATAACGAAGGGAAAATTTTAAAACAATTTTGTTTAAAAAAAAACTTTATTCAAAATTTCAAGAAGGCATATTTTTCTACAGAAGAATAATTTGTTGCTAAATGTTTCAAATAAAAATACAAATCATTTACAATTACCTAATGGAATATAACACTAATGTACACTCCATGTAGAAAGAAATGAAAAACTTCAGTGACTTGACCAAGATAACAAAACAAGTACAAATCATCTGAGGATTGATTTATGGTCCTCCATTATTCCAAGAAACCCACCTTCAAAAGTTTTAAAGGGAATTCGACTGTAACCAAAAGAATCTTAGGTGAAATACCTTGCAGGTCTTCTATTTGTTTTTGTAACTTTACATGCTGCTGAATTAGATCCTTGATTCCCTCAGGGTCATTTTTACAGAGTTTTTGAGCTTTTATGTTTGCTTGCAGGGCCCAGTCATGTTCCCCCAGCATACAAAGAGCAGCACAATAACGATAGTGACCCTGTTCCAAAAAGATAAATTTAATTTTTCTCAAAAATAAGCTTAAGTTAAAGAAACTAGATACGGAAAAATATTTTGCTTGAAAGTTGATTAGTTATTTAAGATGTTAGATTAGAACCCTATCAATGAAAAAGAAATAAAAATGTGAATACCTCTCAGGAAATAAAATCACCTAAATGAGCTAAGTGGAAAGTTATGAATAGTATTCATAATTTTTAACAACTGACTAGAGATCAGGATTTTTACTTGAGATTTTTGAACCCCTCAAAAAAAAAATATGAACTTTGTATTTTACTAGTAAAGAATGAAATACATTTTTATGCCAAATAAGGTATAAAAAGCATTCATTATATATAACTTAAATTTTTGCCACAATACTTAATGCAGTAATAGGCTCTAAGTAATGAATTCCCTACACTTTGAACATCGGAAGAATTTTAGAGCTAGAAGAAACGGCTTTGTTGTGGTAGTTTTCCAACCCCCCCAAAGAGCATGGGTAAATCTGGGCTAGATCGTCCATCCATCTCTCTTAACCAGCTTTTAATTATTTTATCTCTATGCCGTAGTTCTTGGTTTTAAGAAAAGGTTTGAAAATCACTGATTCTTAATTCCAATAATCAGGGAGGTTTTCTTTGTTCTGTTTTTGCAACTGAACCACAGTCGTGGCTGGCCCCATTTTTGCGAACTTTGGGAAATCTTCAATATCAAGCATGAACACATTAATCTAAAAAGCTAACACCACCATGCCTGGACTGACTCGAAAACCTCTCTTCTAGCTACTCACAAACCAAACTCCATTTTAAGCGCAGCATCTCCACTTGAGAAGGGACTTCCAAGTGAAATATGCTAGAAGCTGGCCTGTCACATTTACTGAGAGGCAAACCAAAGAACCATGATATGACTCTGGGTCCACAGCTCCTTCCTCTTTACTACACACTTCACAAAGAACATTCTGATTCTATGAGAAAATAGGAAATCAGAAATCAGTGACCCTTTAAAGAAAGATGAGCTGTTCAGTAACGGAAGCCAGCAAGAACCACAAAGACCTCTGGTTATACAAACGTGGTGCATGTACAACTCTGCTCTGGTGCACCAACCAACCCAACTGATGAGTTCCGGAGCATTTTTCAGCCAGACTACTTAGGCTCTGATCAATGATACAATTGATCAACGATACTGCATCTGGTTAAATTCTGCTTTTCCTCAAAAGGCATAAGGTAAAGAGATCTTTCAGATGTGCTACAAGACCCAGAAATATGTCAACTTCATAGTTCAGATAACTGCATTTAAAAAAAAATCACAGCACAGGAAATTACTATAGATTATAAACTACTACAGATTAATTACTATAGATTACACCTGCTTAAATTTGTAAAAATACTTTTTCTCTTTTCCCTCCATGTTTCTCACCTTTCACTGGGTCCTTTTCCCTAAACTCTATTAAACCCAGTACAATGTCTATTGGTTGAGAAAAGACTTTATTCAGATCTCTTTGCTGAAGTTGTTTGAATGAAGCTTAAATTAAAGGTATTTCAGAGTTTCTTGAACCCAATCGCAATAGAAAAGTGTGGTCTTCTTTGACACTACCTCATTCTCTACCACACACATAAAAATTCCCTATTGTTCATCTACCTGGTATCCCCTCCTTTTGGGTGCCACCATGTCCCTTCTCCACTTAGCAGTGGCAGGACTGTCAACTCTAGTGCTCCATTTCAACAACACTAGGGCAGAAGCACAGCTGTGACCCAGGAGAATGGCCAATCGAAGTACACCATTTTCCAAGTCACAATGATCAATCCACAGATGGGCACATGGCTTAATCGGAACAAGTCTGAGGCATCCTTCAGGCATACTATGTAGATACTAGAAGAGGTTATCTTTCCATTAGAATTAACAGTTATTAAGCATACTGGTTTGGGGCTCCCACTTAGATAGAAAGTGTTTTTCAAAATGAAGCCAAGAGAGCCTGCACTCTAATTACACTTCTGGTCAAGGTAGAGTAATGGAGATTGGATCTACCCTCTTGCCTAAAACAATCCAACAAGGACAAAACATATGAAACAAAGGTTGGCAAGACACTGGATATCAGGCAACATGAGTGTGATCCCTGGCAGATGAGAAATGCACAAAGAAAGCCTGCCATATGCTTGTTCCAGTAAGCCATGGCACAGGGAGAAGAACCCGGGCAGAGGCCAAAGTCTTTGTTAAGAAGACAGAGCAGGAGTCCAGGAAAACCAAGGCAGCTCCAGCTCTCAGGGCCAAGGACCAGAGAGGAGATAGCTGCACAGAGAACTCGAGAGATCTTCAGAGGGTCGTCAGCTGAGTACGAGTCAGTACCTACATGTGGGGCACCTACCCAAGCCAGGAAAAGAGTACCTGAAAAGCTACGAGAACAGCATCCAGCACTCACACAGGACCAGGAATAATTCTTGTTCCCACTCGCCAGAGTGGAAAACACCATCATTCATGGAGTATCAAGTAGAGTGCTCAGAAGAGTTTTGCATCATTTGGGGAGAAAAAATTAGCCCTACACCAAACACTATGGTCTCACCTAACAAAGCTTAAAACGAGACTCCAAAGAATTAAACTGTTTGCAAGTAGCTTCACTGCATCCCAAAACAAAGCTCAAAAATATTTACAGAAATACGAAGATATCGGGTAGAATTCACAATGTCTGGCATCCATTCAAAAATTATTAAGTATGCAAAAAAAGGAATATGTGATTTATAACAAAGAGAAAAATCAATCGATTGAAAATAATCCAGAAAAGACACAGATGACAGAATTAGTAGACAAGGACATTAAAACACTTATTATAAATATATTCCATATGTTCAAGAAGCTAAAAAAAAAGTGAACATGTTAAGAAATAAAATCTATAAGTTCTCAAATTGAAATTCTAGAGATGAAAGCTAGACCACTTAAGATGAAAAATACATTGGATAGCAATAAAGGCAGATTAGACATTACAGAAAAAAAGAATAGTGAACTTGAGGACACAGCAATAGAACTTAGGTAAAATGAAACCCAGAGAGAAAAGATGGAAAATGAAGCTAAGAAGGAAGTACAACTGAGAAAAACACAGAAAAGTGTATACAGACCCAAACATTCTTGAAGCTAACGCCAGAATTTTCAATTACATAAAGCCAACAAATTCCTTTTTCTACTTGAGCCAAACCTGAGTTAAGTTTTTTCACTCACGAAGAGTCCAAATATACCCCTAAAAATTAAAAGGCTCCTGAAGACATTTGTGAGGCTATTGATTTGTATTCTGTATAACAACATCAAAAGGTAATAAAGAAACATCAAAAAATATCTGTTAACTCTATCATAAAAATTCTCACTCTTGTCTATGGCCCTGCCACCCTGAACAAGCCCGATCTCATCTGATATCGGAAGCTAAGCAGGGTCGGGCCTGGTTAGTACTTGGATGGGAGACCACCTAGGAAGATCAGGTACTGTAGGCATAAAAAATAAAAAATTTTTAAAAAGGGATTGTAAACTGACAAGGTCCTGGCAATCTGTAAGGTCAACCAAGGGTTGCTTCGCCTTAAAAAAAAAAAAAAATTCTTACTCTTTACGATACAATGACTCATCCTCTCTTACGCCTGAAAGCATGTTTAGGACAACTAACATTGTACCAGTTCTTTGTCTGGAAAAGAAGAAAAAAATGGCCTGCCCTCACACAAAAATCTATACAACCTTCCTATATAGGCTTAAATCCTAGAGGCGAGACTCAATAGACTCAGCTCATGATTAATTCCAAAATAAAAGGATTCTTATGAAAATAAAGAATGTACCTTGCACAGTCTACTTTTGCTTTTGAAATTTAAACCATCCTTCAATGAGTATTCCTTTCTTGTAAATTAAAATGAAAAAAGACCTGGATATATAGTTCCCAAATTTTTTGAATACTTACTAGGAGTTGTGTTTTTCACATAAACGAATATTTTTGCAACCATTATAAAATATTCCAATAAAAAAAAGTGAACCACATAAATACAGTCAACTGATCTTTGACAAAGGAGCAAAGGCAAATACAATGGAGCAGAGTCTTTTCAACCAATGATGCTGGAACAAATGGACATCTGCATGCAAAAAAAAAAATCTAGATTTTACACCTTCCATAAAAATTAACTCATATGAATAACGAACCTAAATGTAAAATGCAAAACTATAAAACTTGTAGAAGACGACACAGGGGAAAACCTAGATGACCCTGGGTATGGTGATGACTTCTTAGATGCAACACTAAAGACATGATCCATGAAAGGAAGAACTGGTAAGCTGGACTTGATTAAATTTAAAAACTTCTGCTCTGTGAAAGACAATGTCAAGAAAATGAAAAGCAAGCCACAGTCCAGGATAAAGCACTGTTACCAAAACAGACAAAGAATTATTAATTTTAACAATAAGAAAACAAACAACTGATTAAAAAATAGGGCAAAGACCTGAACAGAGACCTCAGAGAAGATATATAGATGGTAAACGAGAATCTGAAGATGCTCATCACATGTTGTCAGGGAAGCAAAAATTAAAACGATGAGATACCATTACATGCCTATTAGAATGGCCCAAACCAAGGACACTGACGACACCAAATGCTGGGGAGGATGTGGAGCAACAGGAACTCTCAGTAACCACTGGTGGGAACACAACATGGTGCAGCCACTCTGAAAGGCGGTTTGGCAGTTTCTTAAAAAACTAAACATATTCTTATAGCAATTGCACTCCCCGTTATTTACCTAAAGGAGGTGAAAGACATAGCCACACAAAAGCCTGTACATGAATATTTATAGCAGCTTTTTGGAAGCAACCAAGATGCCCTTCAGGGGGTGACGGGCGAATAAGCTGTTAGTACAGACTCACCACTACTCAGGGCTATTGGTCTCTTCTCATTTTTGCCAATCTGCAGGACTCAAACAACATCACAGTGTTTTATTTACTCATGTACACGGGGCTTTGTTTGGAGGCTCTTTGCTCTGTGGGTTTCGTTTTCTACCTCTGTACAATTTTAATTACTATGAAATACAGTTTATTTCTATTGCCCATTCAGAATTCCTCTTCTGTGAAATGCTTGTTTACTGGTCCATTTCTACTGGGTTTCTTATTTTAATTCTTTGTATATTCTGGATATAAATCCTACTAGTTACAAGTGTTATATAAATGAGAGAGTACCTCCTCCCAGACTACAATTTCACTCATGGTTTGTTCTGACATACAGTTTTGAAGCTTGATATAATAAAATTTATCAGGTATTTTTCCCCCACTAATCTGTGCATTTTGTCATTTTAAGACACCCTTTCCCATCCCGAGGTTATAAAGACAATCTCCTATAGTTCCTTCTGAGTTTTAAGTTTCATTTTTCAGAGTCGGGTTTTTAATCCAACCAGAATGCGCAGATGGATGATGCTGTCTCCATCACTAACACACCCTCAGGATCCACCGCACTCCTCTGGGCTACCTGTCCCCTCAGACACACGCCACTTCTCACTGCTGTCCTACGTGTCCTTGATTATGGAACTGAAGACTCCCTGTCACATTCTTCACCTCTGCGTATTTATCCTGCATTTTTACATACAAATGTGCATCCTGTAAACAGATTTTTCCCAGTTGTATGGCATAACTTAACAATGTATAACACAAAAGAAACCTACCTTTGTCCAATTGTTCTTCAGAATAATGGCTCTCTTTCCATCACCAAGTGCATTTCTAAAAAGAAAAAAATAAAATATCCACATTTTATTTTAATAAGATTATATATTGCATTTCAATTTGTACTTTTTGAATTTTCCATATATAACCTAGTTAAAAATATTTTTTTCATTTTTAAAAATCTACAACAAAATATGTCCATTATAGGAAATTTGGAAAATACAGAAAATTAAAACAAAGGAGAAAAGTCATCCAGAGTCACAATCACAACTACCCAGGAATAATTAATCACTTTTAATACTTCTGGAGTACTTCCTGCACGCATCTAACCTACATCTTAATCTACACCTAACTTCCTATTATTATTTGTATGGAGTTTTTTTGGTACTATTTTTACAGGTCAGCAAGACTTCTGGTCCTCAAAAATATACCTCCCAGCTCTTTTGCACAAGACATCCGCTAAGCTATAGCAGACAGAGCATGGAAGTTGGGATAGGACACAGGAGTTAGTCCAACTCAATCACTAACTCCACCTGGGGCTGCAAAGAAGTCATTAACCTCTCTGGGCCTGCTTTCTCATTTGTAAAATGGGGATAAAAATTTTGTTCTGTTCTGAGGTAGATATGATGATAAAACAGTACTTTGTAAACAGTCAAGTGCTAACAGATCCGACACCTAATCTCTCGGTCTCCTGGCCTGCCTTCCATGACAGCCTCCGCTACCCCAGATCAGACACCTGCCGCCACCCTCCTCCCACCCCGAAAGTGACCACTCAAAACTGTTCCAACTACAAAATCACTCATTCAGGCCTCCCACTCTCCCCTGAGAGCCTAGTACCTTCCATCGTCCTTGTTCGACTATTCCTATTTTCTCAGTGGCTGAACTCACTGACTTGTCTAATCATTTTTTACTTCCTTGTTTATTGAGCTTGAGATTTGCTGGCTCTTCATTTCATAGTCACATGTGTACTAATTCTTTATACTCTTCTGTCCCTACCTTTACATCTGGCTCTATGGCAAAACCCCAACTCTGGATCAATCCTACTTTCTGCTTTCTCCATGCCTCTGTCTAGGGAGCCAAGTATTGCTGGAGAAAATTACACAGCAGAGGATACGGGTAGCACTGTTATCATGATTACAACAACCCAAAAGAGCCTTTGGCATTGTTAAGCCACTGTTCTAGATCAAATCATTCTTCAACTTTGTAAAATGATCATTTCAAATCTTGTGTCCTTTCCTTAAACGTCCAACTCCCTTCTCTTAGCAGATGACCTCTGCTCCTAGTCCAACGAGTACACTGGAGACACCAAAGAGAATGCTCTCAATATCCTACTAACAAACACATGCCTGGCCCTACCTTTTCCCATCACTGTTACAATAAAAGCATTCCTTCTCCTCATGTGGCCATTTCTCCACCTGTGCCACGTAATTCCTCCGTTCTCCCAGTGTCAATTATCCCTCCTCTCACCTGTACAGTAACATCCCCTCTCAAGAATCCATCTCATCAATTTTTTATTATGGTGAAATACACATAACTATTTTCCATTTGAACCATTTCAAATGTACACCTGAGTGGCATTAAGTACATTCACACTGTTGTACAACCTCCCATAAACTTTTAATATGCTCAGCTCTCGCCTTTAAAAAAGCAAATAAATAAAAATGTCTTAAGCCCAAAGCAAACAGTGCTGGTAGCCTGCCCAACAGCTACCATCCTCCTCTACCTGGTTACTGGACTTTCGTGGTGAGGGTCTACCTGCTACTGCAAGATTCAGAGATAATTCCTAATTAGTTTAAGTCAATCCTGGCAACAGCCCCTCTCCTTTCCACTGACTGGCTTAGCGGTAGTCAGGTGACCTGAGGGGACTCATCACTCTTCCAAAGAGATTACAAAGAACAAAACGAGATAACATACTACAAGATAACAATACCTAACTAAAAGACTATATATATACATACATATATATATATTTTTTTTAAAGCTATCTAAGGATAGACGACCTGACCAACAGAATAGTGAAGATTCTTTTTTTTTTTTTAGTAAACAGAAACCAGAAACAGATCCTCATGTACAGTCGCCTGATCAAGATGACAAAGGTGACACTGCAGTGCACGGAGAAAGCATGAGTAAGAAATGTGCTGTGTCAACTGGACATTCATATGAATCTTAAGCTCTGCCTCACACTAAATACAGAAACCAGTTCCAGATGGACTATAGATCTAAGTACCAAAGTTAAACAATCAAGCTTTCAGAAGAAACAGAACATTTTGGTGACATTTGAGCCAGCAGAGATTATAAACAAAACACAAGAAGTGCTTACCCTAAAGGAAACAATAAACTGTACGATATTAAAATCAGTAACTTGTTTGTGAAAATAAAACATTAAGAGTGAAAAGGCAAGCCAGAGTGTTAAGAAGATATTTGAAATTCATATATCTGACAATGACTCATATCCAGAGTTTAAAAAAAAAAAAAAAAAAACTAGTAATGAATTAAGACATTCGACTTAAAAATTTTTTAAAAATAGCAAAAGATTCAAATAGGCACTCCACAAAGAGAAAACCCAAGCATATGAAGATGTTCAACTTAAAAATTCTTAACCGACATAATGCAAATTAAAATCACAGTGCTGCATCACTACACGCCCACTGGAACGTCTAAATGAAATGACACAAAATAGTAAGTGTTAGTGAAGATGTGGAACTGAAATTCTCATATGCTGCTGGCAGGAGTATAAACTCACACAACCACATTGGAAATTATGTCCAAAAGCTAAACATAAGCATGACCTCCATCTCAGCAACTCCACTCCTTGATTATATGCTCAACAAAAAATGAATACATGTGGTCACGATGACACCATCTGAAAGCCAAATACTGGAAAGTACCCAAATGCCCATCGACAAAAGAATGGATAAAATGTGGTATATTCATGCAATAGATGAACAGTTTACAACTACATGCAACACTATGGATCTCAAAAATAATGCTGAAAGCCAAACGTGAAAGAGCACATACTATATGATTGTTTAAATTGCACAAAAACAGGCAAAACCAACCTACGATGTCAGAAGTCAGGATAGTAGTTATCCTGGCGGAGGAGGTGGGCAGTGACTAGGAGGAACAAGGGGACTTCAGGGGTACTGGGGCTGTGGTCTGGGTGCTGCTGGTTACAGTTGTTGGGATTCTGAAAATCCAACATATTTATTTATGAATTGTACACATTTCAGGATGTGTAGTTTTTGTTTGGGTGATTTTTTTTTTTTTTTTTGAAGATTACAAGTCATCTTTTGGCTGGAGATTGTAATATCCGGTCTGATGTCTGAATTACAGGAGCCATCCTGACATCCTGAGGCAGCAGCCAGAAGTCCAAGTCACACAGCGTGGCTGGAAAAAAAACCTAGGTCTTCGATGACAACCCTGGAGCCATCTTCCTCTGGAGCTTCTGAAGGAGGTACATTTTCTTCACCATTAAAACCGGTTAAG
>NW_011888895.1:496212-511305 GCF_000151845.1 Pteropus vampyrus
GCATGGGCAAGTGTTTTTACTCCTCCAGCCCTGGCACCTATTTCTTCATACACGGTATGCTACCATCTGCCCTAAAAGGTTAGGAAAGAACCCTATTTCCCCCTCCTCTGAATTCCATGTGGATTTGCTAGATTAATCTCTCTTAAGCTCTCTCCTCGCCCCACCCTAACTTTTCCTGGGGGATACGTGGAGGGGGAGGGGCATAATCATATGTGGCCTGGCCTCTCATTTTTCTCACTCTGGGAATCTTATCTTAAAGACCCACCTAACACGGCATTCCCTTTTCCTCCAAGCTTAAAGTTCACACAGGTCCCTGTTGCCTAGTTCAGTCTGTGGCCACAGGGGAACTAATAACAAGTCACTTGGCTCTCAGACTTAAGGCCCTGTTCTCCAACAACTGTACCAGTAACGGAGGTGAGAATGGACCACAGCGTGCCTGTCTTCAGCTTCCCTCTCTTAACTGATTCCGATCTTGGGAGGGGAAGGAAATGCTATTAATTGACTCTCTCAAACCACAATATACAAGTACATAAGAACTTTACAAGCTATAAAAGCGTTATCACTGCCTGCCCACCTGTCAGTCATCACTTTCAGGGCCTGACAAGACCAACAAAGAAATAACAATACCACTCCCCAAGTTTCTAGATCTTACAATGCAACGAAAGCAGGAGTCAGATGTGATGGCTGGTCACTCACTACCAAACACACAGTGACTAAAAAACACCGACTGAATAAACATATACATTTAAAATCAAAAGTTAGTGTCAGAAATTTAAATTATATATGCTCTCTCAATCCAAGTAAAAAAAAATTCATCAGGAATTTATCCTACAGATATACTTGCACCTGAGTATACAACATAAGTAAAAGGATAATCATTACAGAGCTACACATAATTTTTTAATCTGGAAATTATCTACATTCTAATACAAACTAAAGCACACATAATCCACTGAGTAAAAGACTGCAGCCATGAATAAGGACAGGTCTTCACTTACACTGATATGCAACATGCTCCAATATTTACACGTAAAAAAGCAGCATGTACAATGATGTGCATAGTATGCTCCTACCAATGTTAAGAAACATACATACATTACCTCGAACAACACGAAACTCCCTAAATTGATTTATAAAAACAGCAACTGCATTTGGTTTGACACACCAATTGCCTGCACAGGCATGAAATATTAGAGAAATACGCAAGCATCTGAAGACAGAATCAAGGTAGGGGTCTCAGCTGGGCAACAGTTTTCAGTTTATCCTTTTTCACTCAACTTTTTCCAATGTGCGTTTTTAAGGGGGTGCACACCAAGGAAGACTGAAAAAAACATATGTTTTCTTCAAAAGCAAAATCAGTGAAAATGAAGACACCGCAGGAGTTAAGTGAGCAGACTGAATAAATAACTCATCAAACCACTACACTCACACTAATGCGCCCACACACACGAGGATTTTTAAATTCTCACAGAACATAAAACTGAGTTGATTCATACCTCTAGCCTCAGAGAAACTCAGAAAAAAATAGACAGGGGTTTTAAACTCTATCTGCCCACTATTAATCACAAGTTGGATCTAACAGAAGGGACTATTATATGATGGATAATTAAATACTAAAAGGTCAAAGCAAATACCAAGTTTAAAAATTCTATAATTTTCCAAAGTAAATTCAAAAAACATCCAAGGGTAAGCTTTCCCTTTCTCCAATTACACCCTCTCTACCAGTTTATCACATCCCACCAAAGAATTCGATTTTTTCCACATGTGAGTCCCGCAAGAATGAATTAAATAAGCAGGCAGAGCCTAATCTTATAGCTTCTATAGAAGCTATAGATATGCCTAATTCCTTTTTCTAGATTTTCCTCTAACATCGAAGTTTCGAATAACTTCTATTACAATTATCACTCAAAATGCCCTTAACCACCAAACAGTATTTGAAAAGTGAACTTCTAGCAGACGAGAGTACGAGCACATCTCATCCGAGCCAGGTTCCGGAACGCACTGGACGTTCCTCAGCTGCAGGACACGGCAGGGAGAAGCTGCCGCAGACAGTGGCACATTTCCACCCGCCCGCTCGCTCCAAACCCACTCCCGTGTTTCCCATTATTTCCCAAATGTAAGGTTGGCAGACTGCTGGTGCACGATAAGGGTTCTGATTGGCTCATGAACTCACCTATATTCACCCAAAGGTGGACTGATTTACAAACTGTGTGACTTTGACATTTAAAACTTCCACCACCGTGACCATTTCTGAATGAAGCATTTTCCGCACACATGCAACACCTCAGGTACCCCACCACTGGACTTAAGTACTTAGGTTTCTCTCCTTTCAAGATTATTTTTCACTCACTTTATCCCTGATACTTAGTGATCACTGGTTTTTTTTCCCATCTTATCATATGTAGTTTTAATTATAGTGTTGCTTTTTATCAAATATTTTGAGTGTGCATAAAAGTACAGAGAATAACATCAACATAATGAACACCCATGTACCAGCTTATCAAAAGCTTAACATTTTGCCACATTTACTTCAGACCTTTTTGCAGAAGTTTGTTACAGTTGACATCTACTGGGTACCACTTTCCCATCTCCTTCCCTCCCCAGAGACAGCCACTCATCTGGTTTTAACACGCCCATGTATTTTATAACATTTTTTAACACATATTAATTATGGATATGCATATCATTTTGCATATTTTTAATTATATGAATGGCAACAAATTCCGCAACTTGCTTTTTCATTCGACGTTGCATTCACTTTAACTGCTGCACAGAATTCCACTGTATGAATATACCATGATTTATTTATCCATTCCCCTACTGATGGACATTTAGGTTGTTTCAGTTTTGTACTCTTATGAGCGACGCTACAGAGAAGCCTGGCACGCATCTTCTCGGGTACATGTTTGAGTTGGGCGGGGGCTGTAGAGCGCGCATCTTCACCTTGCCAATTGCTCTCCAGAGTGATGGCACCAATTTACACTTCTCCAGCCGAGTATGAAAGTTTCCTTTGTCCCGCATCCTCTCAAACACTTGAATAATGAGTTTATTTAAATTTTTGCCAATGTGATAGGTATGAAAGAGACTTGTAGTTTTTAACCTGCATGTCCCGTAAAGATGATCATATTTATTGACTATTTAGACCATTAATTTTTTTTCCAGCTTTCACACTGCCCTTTGATTCTACCACCATCTTCCCACAGTGATTAACAGTAGAAACTCTACATCCAGGCCGCCTGGGACTGAAGTCTGGCTTTATCACACCCACCTACTGTTCGATGACACTTTGTTTGACCTCCCCATTCCTATTTCCTCAGCAATGGAGAGCAACACCTACCTCACAAGGTTATGAGGTTTTTGTGAGTTAATATGCATGAAGTGCCAGGAAACTGGGATGCTTTAGCCCCGTCTATTCCAGAGATGCTCAGCCAGAGTCCCATGACAGCTCTACCAACCCTCAGATGTAAGAGCACCAAAAGACCTCAACCCTGGTGACTCAACTAAAGGACATGTGTCCTCCTGTGTCAGTGGCACTCCTGAATTACAGGCAACGTGTTATTTTCTGAAGCCACATCATTTACTCTCTTGGTCAGGAGTTATATGTGCTGTGGTCTCAGAAAACATTATCCCTATGATACTAAGAAAGTCATATAAACCATGTGTGAGAAGGTGGGAAACACCAGAAAAACCAGGGTGACATAAGGCTTCTGACAGTGATAGGTATCCTAAACATCCTGGTGACTGCCTACGAAGGAAATGCTGCTGACCTGCTTCTACTGAAAACCTCAGTGGTGCTGAACCACAAGCAAGACCGTCAAGAAGGAAGTACAAGGATAGATGCACAACACTGCCCTTGACCTTCATTTCACCGGGCTAGCTGGCTTCTGTATTTCTACCTGGATACATATTCTTTGCAGCAGAGTTTTAGAAGGATTCTCCTTCAGTGTCTAGCATTCAACACTCACGAGAGCGCAGAAACACCCTGGTTTGCCTTAGCTCTTGGAGCGCGCCCCTATGCAGAATGAATGACCTTCTGCCCACTCGAGGTTTCAGACAGGCGCCTCGACTTTCGCAAGCGGCCAACCTACTCAGGTTGAAAGCACAGATTCACCTTCAAACAGCATAAGATATATCTGCAATTCTGGACCTACCGAGGCAATAACCTAAAGACATTTGCAGCTCATTCCTTGCGAGAACCAGGCGAGGACAGTGGTACTGGTGGGAGACTGTCAAGCCCATCCATTCCTCTAGTCTAGACAGCCTCGGTTATCCACGGCTTAAGCCATCTAAAAGCTGCATAACGTTAATACAGTGGTATTCTCCGAGGTGTTGGATTACTGGTGGTTTTTATTTTCTTCTCTTTTAAACTCTTGTATTTTCCAAATTTTCTACCATGGGAATGCTTTCTGTTTATGATAAAAGAAAAACATAAAAAATGTTACTTTTCAAAGCTACAAACTTGGAACATACCATCTTCCCCATCCCCACCCTCCCACATCCCAACACTGTTTTCAACGAAAAACAACTGACATTAGACTATCTACTATCATGACATGTCACGAAAAAAATTATTTGTGAAACCCTGTCAGGGAGATTTTTGCTATGAACAGGAGTGCTGCTGAGGTTCTCCTCTACTCCCTCCATCCCTCAAATCTTATCACCTGAAAGCCATTTAAGAAATTTCTTCCAGAACTAAACACCAGGAAAACAGTTTTACCTGAGCAACTGGTGTCCTCTTTCTTCATGGACAGAATCATGTAATTTCTCAGGTTTTCTCTTTTTATTTTGGGCAACAGAAAGGTCAGATGCAAATATGGATTATAATTAATAACTAAGCAGGACCTCAGGCCTCTGCTCCTTTCTTCTGAGAATCTCAGGCTCTACCCTGGTTCTTTTAGTTGTTTTGTTTTGACTATTCTATAACTGAGTGGATGTACGCTTGAAGCCACCCTAAACCCTTCTTACAGTAAGGCAGGACATAAATTAGGTATGATAGTCTATGCTGCTCAACATTAATGCTTATAATTTATGCCTAAGGATTTTAAACTGAGGGACAACAAAATCATGGTACAGTGGCAACAATCTTTCTCAACTAATAAGTAAAAACTCAGTTCAACATAAGGAACTAAGAATTATGATTTCACTCATAATTAAACCATTAAATTTTTCTTTCATTTATGAAGGACATTTACTTAATTATTTCATACCAGGATAAATAGATGTAACAAATACAGCAAAAATTCTTCTTCCAGAACTACATAATTGAGCAAAAGGAGGTAATATATTATAGGTGTTAGAAACACAGACTTTAACATCGTCAGATAAGACTCTGTGTTCAAAATGCTGGTATCACTACTCACTACTGGTACGAGTCTGTCCAAATGTAAACGTGGAGAATAACATGTACCTATTAAAAGTGCTGGGAGAATTACACGGCATATGTAAAGTACTTAAAATACTGCTCCACTCAATCAGAATAGCTGCTGCTGTCACTGTTGTTATTACACACATAGCTTAGAGCCCTCTTTTAACCATTAAACTATTTCTGCCAAAGAACTACTGAAGGATTTTCTTGAATACCTGCAAAACAGAAATATTTCTCAAAAATAGGTAGTTAGCGTAATAGTTCAATGATGAGGGGACTCTAACCAACTGACCTGAACTGTCCAGTGCGAAGAAAACAAAGAGCTCGGTTACCATAAAGAAGATGATTTTCAGGACTTTAAAAGAAATAATGTTTAGTCAGTAAAGCACATTACATATGAAACTAACAAAAAGTATATAGAAAAGACATAAGGCATGAAAATTTTTCAAAACCTTTACATTTGTGTGGCAGAGCAGAAAGAATGTAGGATTTGAAGTCCTAGCTGGCTAAGTCCTAGTTTCTTCACTTTTTACCTGAGTATTTTTTTTGCAATCCTTCTCAACTTCCCTGTATTCAAAATGAACATGGTTCCACTTTTTCAGACTAGCTCACAGAGCTGTGGTGAGAATCAAATGAGATACATTAAAAAGCTAGCAAACTACGAGTTCGCCCTAACTGTAGAGGACAGGATTGCTCACATAGTCAGCACTGCGCCACCTACACAAAGAACCTGGAAGTCTGTAGACTGCAACAGTAATTTTACAGCTTCATTTCACGTTTTGCTCTCATTTTGTCTGACTATGTGTGGTGGAACTTACTTCTCCTTTCTTCCATCTCCTCCTCAGAAGAACAGGCTGCAGCCTTTCAAATGTGTCATGCTACCTTGATTCACTCATTCCCTGCAGAGACTGCAAAGGAGTAGCTGTCTACAGCACCCCCAATAAGGCTGCTACCATATTGGAGGTCCAGCTAAGATGTCGCAGGAGCCAAGTGTGAGGCACATTTGCAGGAATGCTATCAAATTCTAGCAGCTGAGCAAATAGGAGGTAGAGAGAACATGTGCATTCTCAATAATTCCAACTGTTACTCTTTTAGAAAGTAAAAACCCCTGAATGGATGACGTCTTCATTATTAGTAACTAACCCTTTCTGATCAGTTAATAACGTGGAAGAAACTTGTTGAAGGCAAAATGAAAACAAGAAAGAACAGAGGAATCTGTACTAGAAAGCTTGAAAGAAAACAGGGCAGGGCAGAACTATATATTCACAATCTGGCCTGACTTGCTTCAGTTATACTATTCGATTGAGTTCATATACTCAGACCATCTCTAATGCTTCTAATGCCTAACAGTAAGAAAATCTGTCTGCATAGCAAGTAAAGATGCTCTTCAATTCCTCATCTTGCTTTTATGTCTCCTGACTACATTCTAACTTGATCTGCCACATAAAAAGGATCTCATTGTTCTGTTTAGCTCTTACCTATATTCAATGGCTCTGGTGTAATAGAGAATAGCTACATCAAATCTTTCTTTGGAAAACTCTTCATTTCCTTTTATTTTCATTAGTTCTCCTTGCTGAGAAACCAAGGTGAAAGAAGACCCATCAATTAACTGCAAAGACAATCAAGAACCCCTATACCTAGGAAAAATAAACCTGGGTTTCTATCTTTGATATCAGAAATAACCCAGGGGATTATTTATGTAAAAAATGAGAATATAATACTTAATATTTTGGTATATGTAAAGTGTCTCTAATAACTCAATGTTAACTTTGTTAAAGGAACATTAAAAACTAAACAAAATCATCACATTATAAATAACTGCTAACAGCTGACCCCCTGCCTACAGTTCTTGGCAGGCCCACTTTTATATATACCTTATTAGGTCTGCTCTGCCATATGGTAGGGAGAAAAATGCAAGATAGAATTTTAATTTTAGTTTAGAAAATGCTATATTATTCAATACACCTGAATGCTTACAATATATCAATCAATAACACGAATAGGCAAGTTTAGATTAATTGCCAAAAAGAACAAGGCCAGTTAACAAGAAAATCAAAAGGAAATCAAAGATGCTCCAGATATAACTGAAACTTTTCACTTCAAACACTCAAAGTTTCAAAATAAATAAATTAAATAAAATAAACTGGATCATCTGAATGGCTTTAGAGAACATTAAATAGAACATTAAATGTTTTCCTAAATCCTTTGTTAAAAATTTAGTTACAATCATATTTCTTATGAGTGAATTGTATGGCATGTGAATTACATCTCAATAAAGCTGTTACCAAAGAAAATATTTACTCAACTAATTAAAAGCCTTTTAGTTTAAAAAAAAAAACAAAGTTTAATTTTTTATTAACTCTTTAAAACCTATAACATTAGAAAATTCTCATCAAGATGCTATTTCCTTTCCAAAAAAATTCAATCAGAATTTATTAAACTTTTCCCTCAAACACATTATTGAACTTTACAGTAATTCCTTATGTGTTGTCAGTTTTACTGAACTTTCTTTGAGTATTAATAAAAGTTCTAACACATAAATCTTAAAATATATTTACAAGTAAATATTTATTCTCACCTCTATACACTCCGCACAACTTTGACTTTTAAATTCTTCAAGCATATTGCAGTTTTCTGTTACAACTTTAGTTATGTGATATTTGTCTAAATTTTATTTTTAGGAGAGAGTGAGAGAACATTTATTTAAAAAAAATTTGTGGTGTTAATGTTCTAATTCTTAGGTTAGGTGAGTCCATAAAGTTCATTATAGTATACTTTCTAAATAACATGTTTTTGTAATCTTTTACATGTATCAATATATTTAAAAATAAACAACTGATAACATTAGATTCATCGCTTGCCATGAATCTAATCAGTTTTATTTCTAGCATTAATAAACGAGTGTTTTTTAACATTAGTTCTAACTGTCGTTACAACAAATGCTCTATCACAACACATTCCAAATGGACTTCATAATGATTCAAGTCAATTCAACAAAAATATCTGAGCACCTATGGTGTGTACCTGGCACAATGTTCATAAAAATGCCTGAAAAAAAAAAAAACCTGTCCTATAAAACTACTTTCTAAAATGTATTTAATATAACAAATGAAGAATTCAAAATGTCTTAATTCAACAATGGACTCTCATGAATGAAATGTTAAAATGAGACTTTATTTGAAACACGATGCTTATGTGAATTTAATACGCTAATTAAAATGCTGTAGATAATAATCAAAACTTATGTTAAAAGTTTACCAGACTTCATCTTCTGTATTTAGGCTATACTATAATAAAGATTTTTCTAAAGTGGTAAATAATAACAATTTTATTGCAATAAAAACATAGTTATGCCTCTAGACAAACACATTCATTTCAAGGGTGAAAGGAGTGCCTAAAATTTATGATTCAAGGACAGACTTGGGAAAGTAACCAAATAAAGTAATACAAAGGGAAAGAGCAAGGTTATAGGATGAAAATCTGGGCTTTGAGATCGAAGGAACCTGACTTCCCATCTAGGTTCTATTACTTGCTAGACTGCAGAAATAACCCCTCAAAGCCTCAGCTTGCTCATTTCCCAAATAGAAAACAACAGCCACCTTGCAGGGTTATTATAAAGGAGAACAGAGAGGGGCAAAAACGAGCCCACCCGGGTGCCTGATACACGATATTGCTCCTCTACTTCTACCACAAAATCTAGCCTATAATTAAAGGCCTCCAGAACAGAGAACCACCTTAATACAGCCCAGTGTCTAATAAACCTATCAGAAGAACCTGTCTTCATGTTTAAGCTTAATTTCTCTCTAACGCTTGGGTCAATATAGTACAAAATTTGCCCTCTTTCTCACTGGAGATGGCAAATTATCAGTCATCATCTACTAAAAAGCCAAATATGCCATTTCAAGATTCCTATAACAATACCATAAGAACATCACTGACATTCAAATATTTTACCAAAAAGTATTCCACAAAAATATATATATAAGGCAGTTTCAACATACATAAAAATAAGAGTCATTTGGAAAATTATAACCTTAACTCTATTACTTATTTCTTCTATGACTGAGAATACATGAGCCCCAGTCATGGTTGCTTTCTCTGGTAAAATTTTTAAAAGTATGTCACAGAAATCATTAAGACAGGAAATACAGAATATAAAACTAACTACGAGGTTAAAGTTCTCTTATGCGAGCGTTTCTTTTACAAGAGGAAAACATTTTTTTTTAATCCTAAGATAAATAAGAAATCACATAATTACATATTCCATTTTCCCAAATAATACCTTTAAAAACTGAGTCAAGTATTTAAAGCATTTATACTTACATTCAGTAAAAAAAATACTTAACAATGACCAACAATTGTCGACTGCTCCTAACTTAGGGAGAATTGTTACATCGCCTGTGTATTTCACCCAATTCAAAGCTTCTTCCATTGCCAAGATTTTCTGTTTCAAAAAGAGAGAGGCAGAAAATGATTTGGGCATTAATTATAAAAGTACATGTAGCATTATCGATTTATACAGTATTTCAGATTTTTAATACAAATCTTATACAACCACCTATTTTTATTACTTTAGCACAGAATCCAGAATAGCTGGATCCCAACATACAAGTTAACAGATACCATGGACTCGTGTATGTTGCATCTTCAGGTCACCCTGGGCTACCCTCAGAGCTCAATAAGCTTCTACATGTTATAGACCTGGAAGCTGAGGTCTACAACCTGGCCAGAGGCAGCCCTAGACAGCAGAAGAGTACAATAATACTAGGTGAACATGGGGTCTCAGATCTCATCTAAACTAGGACTTCTCTCCCGACCCCCAGATTAAAGGTATAGGTTAAGGTTCACTAAAGGGACTATGTATTTTAAATGGTCTGTGGCACACAGAAAAATAAAGAGATAACAAGTGGAGGGCGTGGCTGGGCAGATAAGTGAGCACGCGATGCAAAGATCTTCACGAAGGGTCGAGAGTTTACAGAAACTTTATTTGTACTTCTAGTGTCCGAAATGACTTCAGAAATTAAATAGTAGAGTTAACAATGCTGGTGCCAGGCTTAAGGGAAACATGCAGAAATTTATGTTACCAATAGCATTAAAAATTGGTTTATCATTGTATCTGGAGATTGTTTAGTAATTATATATCAAAACATGTTCATACTGGGACTTAATAATTTCATTTGGGAGAACATACGTCAGGTAAGTAAATAATCTAAAATTGAAAAAAGAATCAACTAATAAAAGAGGCTCAAACTACATTACATATATGGAGGAAAAATGAAAATGATACAAACTCCCAAAACAAGGAGAGTGCTTAAGCAAAATACAGAAATCGATACTACCGAAGACTGTATGTAAAGCACTGACAATGTGGACCCGGCACGTGAGCAATGAGCAGTGAGATGCCTGCCATTCACTCATAGTGGCTGTGCTGGGCTCCTGAGTTTAACACTTACATTTTCTATTTTATAACCAATTCTCAGCAAGCCTCCGATAAAGAATGAATCATTCTGCAAAACAAAACAAAACAAGAACACATTTTTCTCCTTATTCAGTCAATTATATTTGAATTTTCCAGTGCACATGAAAATCCTGCATTTTAGGAATACATATATACATAGCAGTCCACTTCCTACAGGCACTTTCATGCCAAATTTACCTCTTACTGACCCTAAAACAAGAATCTAGAAATACTTACATTGGATTCTAATGACAAAATGACTTAGTGTAACTTCCAGATGTATGAATTTTAAACTTAATTATACCTAGATTTTTTTATAAAAATATATTGGCTAATACAAGTTACTGGCCAAGGATTACCACTAGGAAATAAACATCAGAATGCCCTTTCTAAATTTAAGTTTGCAATGAGAATAATACCAAGAAAAACACTTGGCTCCATAATCAACTGAAATAAGAAAAAGTATCAAATAGCTTTCAAGGAAAATAAAAACCTTCAGTGTAGTGAAGGGAGCCTCCTCAAATACGACATGATAAAGATTACCCCATAGAAAAAATATTTGTTGTAGTGCTGGGGACAGCGACATGATTTTATGTTCCGAGATAGAACCCATCACTTTCAGAACCTGTGACAAAGGCTTCTGCAAACCAGGAGCACACTTTCGTTTGTGACAAATCCTAATTTCTATCTTTTAATGACAATAAGCAGTGCTGGTTCTCATCATATCATATCAGAACCAAGAAAACAGTCATCTACCTGATCTCTCAAATACAGAGCACAAAATCATGGACAGCGGAATAATCTTACATTACCCCAAACTAAAACCATTACCTGTTAATCGTCACAACTTAGTAATACGGGCCTGACACCATGTACTTATTTATAATCTTTAAATAAGAGAGGGGACAGCCATATTCTATCACTTACCACAACTTTCTTTGCCAAATCCACAATATCTTCCATTAGCTCAAGATGTTGTAACTTCTTCAAACTTATCTCACAAGAATGAGAATTGCTTAAAGACAAATTTATTTTTTAAAAGATTAGGTTCTCATATGTAAAAATTCATTGAACTTCATACTTAACATGTTACACCTCAATTTATAACTATTTGAAAAATAAGTTTTCTGTTTCTGTACTCCACGTAACAGTAAGTTGTTTAAGTGGATAAAAATACTATACCTTTTCCTTTCTTCTGTACTACAGTGCTGACATTTATGAACATTCATTTTGCCTTTCTCAGTTTGAAATTTACTAATTCTCTTCAGAAATTCATTTGTTATATACAATATTACCATAATGATTCATTCCTATCTGAATCCCAAGTATTAACTTTTTCTGCTCATTCAACAGCCAAGGAGAGCAAGCCTTTCGTTGTACCTGGGATCCCTCAGTATGGGCTTACCACTGTCCGTACAAAATGAGAAACACGTAACAACTTACGTGGCCTCCACGCAGGGATGCAACCGTGATATCATCGAACTATGCTGATGTTGAAACAGAAGTGGCCAGAAGATGTATATTTTAATGGCATCACAGTAATCTCGCAGGACAGAAATTGGCTTACTACACCACATATTGCAGATGTCAAATTCTTAATTTAAAAAAAAGTTTTAAATTAATATTTTGTGCCTCATTTTAGAACAAATCAACAGTTAATACAAAAAAAAGCAAAAATGGATAAAAGGTAAGAAATGAATAGATGAAATATTTTAACCTGTTAGATATTAAGAATATTTCAGAGTTAGGTAAAATGTTATTTTAAAAAAGAAAGGTTTTGGTTTCTAGTGAAAAAGTATAGGAAGAATAAACTTTTAAGAGGTATATAAGTTGCTATGTTGATGTGAATAAATGAACTTCCCCTGATACAGTCTTTCAACAAATTAAAATTAAAATACCAATGTACTCACCTAAATTCCTCTCACTTCGGGCATAATCTTTATATTGCCGACCCTAAAAAGAAAAAAATATATTTGATTCATATTTTTTGGTAAGATGCAAAAGTACAGTTCTTGATTCTTAATGTAAGGATTATTAGTGTCTTGGGCTCTCCCTGAGAGCTTTTCTAATCGTCTGTCATCGGTCATTCTGTGACACTGCACATTCTTGTGGTTGAGGGACTGCTCACTTTCCCTCCTGAAATCACCTCTGCAGCAGCATGAATACCTCCCTACAAAATCTCACACAACACTAAACATCTTTACTCGGAGAGCTCTAAGTTAAACACCTTTAAGAAATCTTAGGGTGAAAACATGAAGGGATTAAGAAATACAAACTGGCAGTTACAAAGAGTCCCATGGATGTGAAATACAGCACAGAAATTACAGTCGACGATATTGCAATAACTACGTATGGTGTCAGGTGGGTACTAGACTAATCCGGGGGCTCACTTCCTAAGTTACATAAATGTGTAACTACTATGCTAGACACCTGAAACAAATATAAAAGAATACTGAATTTCAACTGTAACTGAAAAATAATTTTTTTTAAGAAGTAAATCTTAAAAATTCTCATCACAAGAAAAAAACGGCAACTGCGTGATAATGGATATTAATTAGTAATGGATGTTATCTAGACTTTTTATGGTGATTTCACAATATACATATATTGAATTATGTTGTACACCTGAAACTATGTTATATGTTAATTATACCTCAATTTAAAAAAACCTTTAAAAAGACAGATAAAATATAAAAACCAAAAAGTTAACAAATCTACTTACCACCCCATCACAATAAAGTTGAGTCACACGAACATAATCATCGGATACAAATTCAGGAGCAAAGACACAATCGTCCACATACGGGTAATCTTCCAACAAGGCATAATCGTCTACAATGAAATCTCCCAGGGCAAAGTCGTCCATGGTACACCATGCTAAAGAAACAGCACAAACCCGAATCGGTAATCAAATCACCTAAGATTCGCTGAGAAGCAGCTCTCCTGGCTTCTCTAGCATTTTAGAAAAACATTTGGAATTTATGCCCCAAGGAAATAATTCCAAAAGGAACACTGAGCTCTGAAAGATCCTCACTCACTCTGCAACTCTTTCCCCCTGACTCTCTTCAAATACCAGTTTATTCTACTTCTTCTTTCCTCAGGTCCGGAGTCCCCATATCTACTCTATCGGTTTACACATCTCCTTTAGATGGAGGATAATTAAAGGAATCTCATTCATCTCTGAATGTGCCTAGCACATGGTAAGCCTCAAGTGTTTGCTGAATGATCAGAAAACATCTTTCCACTGTTGCCCTTTTACACATTTGCTTTCACTGTATCCTGTGAAATACTTTTCCCTCATACCTACACCCTGCTGCATTCTCAATCTCCTGGAAGGAACTAAATCCTGACTGCACTGAGGAAAGTTTCCCATCAGCCGCCCACATTCTCCTGTCCATCCCTCAGTGTGTGTCTGTCCTGGGCCAAGGGGCAGAGCTGAAGTGGTACAGCACGAGTCTGTCAATCTCTTAATTCCCCACAGCCGCATCCAGGTCTTCCGTCTTCCTAACAGTCGCTGCTCCTAATGCAGTCAGCACTGCGAGACTGCAAAGTGGGCAAAAACCCCCACGTTACCAAAGCATTTGAAAAATAATTACTTCCATGGGGGAAAAGAGGAATTAGGGCTGGAGTTTCAGACTAAGGTTTTTTCCCTGAAGTTAAATGATAAAGATTTATAGCTATCAGAGAAAAGCTAGACAACCTAAATATCACTGAAAAATGCATTTTCTTACTAATTCTTGCCCAAGGAATGGCTTTTCCTGTCATCACAGCACCGTCATTAACATCATTTTTTACAGTTTCACCAATGTTGTCCCACTATCGTTAGGACAAACCAATTTTTTTTCCTAAGCAAGACCACCATCAGTTCTTGAAACACAAATCTGTTTCTTTAATCCTTCTCATTCTGTCCAATTTGTTGTATGAAAACCTCACAACATCAGTGAAGAACAGACTTCCTAGCCAACTAGTTGTACTACTTATCACACACTGTACCAAATATTTTACATGCATCTTATTTATCCTCACAGCAAATCTTCTCAGGCCCAATTACCATCATCACCATACAAATGGGAAACATTTTTGGTAAAATTAAGTAATTTGCTTAAAGTCACCAAGTTAGGAAGGATTCAAACCTAAGTCCTCTGATTCCAGTCTGTCCTCTAAAACACTGTATTATATCTACTTTTCCTTGTCATTGCCACCTAGTTACCTGTTGGTTGTTATGTTTAAGAGCACTGGCAACTAGTTCGGACTGCTCCCCTCTCTTCTC
>NW_011888895.1:516765-518952 GCF_000151845.1 Pteropus vampyrus
TAACTTCTTAAAAATACCAAATAAAAAACATAAATTGTCTGACTGGATTAAAAGAAAAATCCAGCATCGTGTTCTTTACGAGAGACACCTAAAATGTAGATTAAGAAAAAAAAAGTAACAGTAAAAAGAAGAAAAAGAATATTTCAAGTAAATTATCTCCAAAAGAAAGGTGGGGTAGACAAAACAAATCCTAAGGGCAACAAGCGAAATTAGGCATGGAAAGGGTCACAACATAGCGAAAAAGAGAACATATTCTCTAACTGGGATAAGGCATGTGTAACCTTAATACCAAAATCAGACTAGATGGTTAAGAAAGAAAAATGACAGGTGATTTCGTTTATGAACAGATACAAAAATCCTAAGTAAAATATTAGCAAACTCGACCCAGTAACTCACAAAAAAGACAATTCACCAAGATCTATTTGGGTTTATCTCAGGAAAGAATGTAAGAATTAAGAATTTTAAAATGTAGTAATTGGAATCCATTACATTCAACAGACTAAAGGAGAAAAACCACAAGATCTTCTCAATAGATGCAGAAAAGCGTGTGACAAAATACAAAAACTTCTCTAATTTAATAATCTACATAAACTCATAACAAACATTTGTAATGGGGACACTCCCTTTAAACTCAGGAACGAGACACATATGCCCAATATAATCACTTCTAATGATAAACCATGATCACTTCCATTTAACATAGATCTAAAACCATTCCAGCATATTAAGACAAAAAAAAATTTAAGAGAAAATAGAGAGAACCAAATTATATAAAAAAAGAAAAGATACCAATGAACTAAAAAACAAAAATATAACAGAAAGAACTAGTTAGGCCAAAATTTAACCCAATTTTATCACTATTTGCAAATGATATAATTATCCACATAGAAACCCAGAAGAATTACAAAAAAGATATAGAAGTTTATCAAGTGGATTACTAAAGATCAATATAAAAAAATCCATTAAATGTCTATTTACTAACAATAAACAGAAAACAGAATCTTAAACAACACCATTTACAATAGCAACAAAATACAACGGAATCAACATTTAAAAGTGTTAGATCTATATGGAGAAAATTACAAAACTATATTAAAAGACATTAAAACCTAAATATATGGAAATACATACCACATTCTCAGGAAGGTTAAAAAATTTTAAAAGATTTCAATTCTCCCCCAAATCGATTCAATCACTTCCAATTAATTTTCAGAGATTTCATGTCACGTGACAAGTTGATTCTTAAAACAAGAACGAAGGTCCAAGAACAGCTGAGACTCAAGTCCTGATATCAAGATTTCTGGTAAAGCTATAGCATTAATAATTATGATAGTGGTATCAACGCAGAGATGGACAAGTGGCAGAGAAAGGTGAGCCAGGAACAAACCCATGCATATAGAAACTACACACATAAAGTGGTTCAGCAGATGACTGGGGAACAGAGGGTCTGGTCATTCAGCAGGTATGAGGACAACTGCAGCCTTGTTGGAGGAGGGGGGAGTGAATGTGCCTCACTGCCTCACGCCATACACAAAATTCAATACCAAATAGATTATGAACTGAAATCTGAAAGGCACTTTAAAACTTAAAAAAACAAAAACAAAAACAATATAATCCGGGGGTAGAGGAAATTTCCAATTAGATTACATTAAAAATAAGAATTTCTGTTCACCAGAACACACCATAAAGAGTGAAAGACAGGCCATGAACTGGAAGAAGATATTTACAGTGCATATAATAAAGAGTCAGTGTTACCAGTTTATTAGTTTTAAAAGACAATCCAATAGAAAAATGGGTATAAGATATGACCAGGTATTTCAGAAAAGGAAAGCAGACGCTTCATAAATATATGAAAGATGCTCAAACTGTTTAACAATCAAAGAAATGAAAATTAAAACCACAATGAGGCATCATTTCAAACCTATCTGGCAAATATTAAGAAGTCTGTAGATAACGAGTGTTGGTGAGGATATAGGTCAATTGTAACTTTTACGCACAGCTCATCAAAGCATATAAATTGACAAAACTACTGACCTAAATACAAGCTGGTACGACCACTTCAGAAAACAATTTGGTATCATTTTATAAAGTTGAATATTTATACTTCATACTCTAGCAATTCTACTTCTAGCAAATAGCTTACCACAGTGGTATTCCAAAGCTTTTTTTTTTTACTGCAAATCACCA
>NW_011888895.1:519002-521749 GCF_000151845.1 Pteropus vampyrus
AGCACCGTCATTAACATCATTTTTTACAGTTTCACCAATGTTGTCCCACTATCGTTAGGACAAACCAATTTTTTTTCCTAAGCAAGACCACCATCAGTTCTTGAAACACAAATCTGTTTCTTTAATCCTTCTCATTCTGTCCAATTTGTTGTATGAAAACCTCACAACATCAGTGAAGAACAGACTTCCTAGCCAACTAGTTGTACTACTTATCACACACTGTACCAAATATTTTACATGCATCTTATTTATCCTCACAGCAAATCTTCTCAGGCCCAATTACCATCATCACCATACAAATGGGAAACATTTTTGGTAAAATTAAGTAATTTGCTTAAAGTCACCAAGTTAGGAAGGATTCAAACCTAAGTCCTCTGATTCCAGTCTGTCCTCTAAAACACTGTATTATATCTACTTTTCCTTGTCATTGCCACCTAGTTACCTGTTGGTTGTTGTTACGTTTAAGAGCACTGGCAACTAGTTCAGACTGCTCCCCTCTCTTCTCTAAAATCTATCATCATCCTAGGAACTCCAAAGCCCAGTAGACGACGCCCTCAAGACGCTAGCCTTGCAGTTTACCGACCTCCTCAACTAACACGAACGTCACTGCCCACCTCACCAAAGCTATTCCTTCCCAAGGACACACCTCGGATCACCGCCCAGGCCTAACCCAGTTTTCAAATCTTTAACTCTGATTAGCTCTTCGACCACAACGGAAGAGTCCTTACAGCTCCTGTCTCCCTATCTCTTGCCACAGACATCCCTCAAAGTAAAAAAAAATTTTCTTCCCTTTTCTCTCATTCAAATCCTCCATTCCCATTTACTTTCGGTTTCCTACAATTGGATTTCCACTTCAGTATGGTCATCGGTGACCTTCCGCAACAGACTGGTTACGGGTAACTTCTGGAACCTGACCTGGCCTGGATGAACAACATTTCCACAGTTTAGAATTTAACTCCAAAAGTGAACAATGACTGGAAAAAGACAAACACATTTTAGCACCCAAAGTATGGCATCTGATATGGAGCATATGCTATCCTGGGAAATACATGCTTTTAAACACATTTGTCTTACAAACATTTTTTGTACAGAAATACAGAAGAGCCAGGAATTGCCTGTCACAGCCCACATGTCACCATCATGGCATCGATTACAACATCACAATACAGTTACCATGCTCAAGACCGGCAGACTGGGCCTCGGTGATGTAACAGCCTGGCAGATCTCGCCAATGTCACACCTTCACCAACTACAGTGTGATTACAACACTGGTGTAATTCTCATTTCCTATTTTGTTTTAAGCAGAGAGGTGCTGTGGCACAGTGATTGAGAGCACGGGCTCTGGAACCAGACTACCTGGGCCTGACCCTGGGGTCCCCACTCCCTGAGTGTGTGATCTCGGGCAAGTAAGTTAACCTATCTGTGCTTCAATTTCCTCACGTATCAAATGAAGAGAGCAGTACTACCTACCTGATTAATCAGTTAACATATTTAAAGTGCTTAGAACCGTACGTGGCGTATAGATAATGCTGTAAACATCAGCTAACATTAACATTAATATCAGATAAGTATTTTTTAAAATCCACTGCTTGGATGCTTCCAGCTAAATGGTCTACCTTAATTGCTAAGTCCAAAGAGCACTTTTCAGCTTACAACTTACTTGACGCTGTCGACCACTTCCTCCTCCTCAGAACTCTTCATCTGGACTCCAAAGACCATCTTCTCCTGGTCCTCCTATTCTTCTGGCTGCTCTTCCTCAGTCTCCACGGGCTCTTCATCTCCATTCCCCGCCACCCAAATGTCAACTCTTTTCTTTTCACACTTACTCTCTCCTTGGGTGACCTTATCCACACACCTATGGCTTTTAAAAGAGCACTTTCTGAACCTCCATCATTTGCAGTGCTTCGCCATGATTTTTGCCATTTCCACATATCACATGTATTTTTATTTACTTGGTATTTCTCTTTTATTGGCTTCACTTGGCATAAGTGATAACGGCCACAATATCATAGGTTTGATGTACAATTTATGTTTTTCATACACATTAAATTCCTAACTATTCAAAAATTTTTAAGTGTTTACCTATGTACCTCTATAGATTATCATACTGCACTATAGCACACAACAACTAAAATGTCAAATGCTGAAGACTCCCAATTTCTTCCATCTCATGACTTCTGGACCCTCCCAGTCAACTGCTACTGGATCTTGACCAAGATGTCCTACAAGCCTCTCAAATTCAATTAAGTTCAAAAACAAACAAATCTTTTTCCTCAAAAACAAAGGAAACTAAGTTCTTTCCTCTTTCTGTACGTAATCAGTTAACTACTCTGTAATGTCACCTGGTTACCCAAACTAGAAACTGGGGGTCAATCTAGGCGCCCCAGTCTCTTTCAACATTTCTACACAACTCTCCACAAAATCCTGTCATTTCTACTCCCCTAAGAAATCTCAAATTAGCACGCGCACACCCTTTCACGCCCGCTGCCACTGCCTTAGTTGCAGCTTCATCTCTTCTCCTCTGAACTAAATGAACGAGCAGTCTCCTAACTGGTGACTTGTCTTCAATCTTGGCATCCTCTAAAACACTGATCATAACATTTTACTGCTTAAAATCATTCAATAGCTTCTCTTCATCTTCAGAATAAAGTCCGAACTCCATACTACAGCATAGAAGACCTCTATGATCCTTTTCCTGCTTTTGTCTCCAGTCACTCTGACACTCAACTTACAAGCCAGTCATTCAA
>NW_011888895.1:526229-529197 GCF_000151845.1 Pteropus vampyrus
CACAGCTCATCAAAGCATATAAATTGACAAAACTACTGACCTAAATACAAGCTGGTACGACCACTTCAGAAAACAATTTGGTATCATTTTATAAAGTTGAATATTTATACTTCATACTCTAGCAATTCTACTTCTAGCAAATAGCTTACCACAGTGGTATTCCAAAGCTTTTTTTTTTTACTGCAAATCACCAAAATGCTTTTAAAAATTACATACTCTTTACACTTTAATATGACACCTAAAAATTTCAGCCTAAGTTTAAATAATTACAAAAGATGAATTTCTAGAGTATCAGTGACATTTTAAAATAAAACTGACATATCATTGGTTTAAATTGTTATAATTATCATAGCATCGAGCTAATAAAAAAATAACTATACATGCTGATAATTAAACATAAGTAAAAATTTTTGGAAAAGCAGCTCTTAAGATGGAAAGTGCTTAGATTAAAAGAGGCTTTCTATAACACTATACGCTGTATTTTAAATTATGCCTTTGTTTTCTGTGGAGTATTTCTACTTAGGGCAATGCCCTAATAAGATTCCATGTGGGTGAGAGGTATGCCTTCCTTATATAACATAGAAGTGCCACTGTGAAAGAGAAGGTGGGAAAGTAGAAGCAGAAGGACTCAGGCATTACCAATTTTAGAAGTACACTCAGAATTTAAGGATCTATAAATTGATTTACTAGTATCCCTTGTGCTCAAGTACTCCCTAAAAAATTCATTGTTCTTCTGGAGATCATATATCCGGTGTTAAAATTAGAGAAATTCTCGCAACTGTGTACCAAGGATATGTACAAGAATCTTAATAGCAAAACATAGAAAGAACCAAAATGTCCATCAACAAAAGAATGCATACGCTGTGTTATATTCGCCTGTGGAATATTACACAGCAGAGAAAACTAAGGACACATCTATACTCAATTATCAGTGACTCTTAGAAACATAACATTGAATGAAATAAGTAAGTCTCAGAAAACTGTATCCAGTACTTCCTTTTTAACTCAAAAACAAGAGAAATCATATAATACATTGTTGAGGGATGTAAACATATCTGACAAAATTATTTTTAAAAAGCAAGGAATGACACAAGTCAGGACAGTAGTAACTGGAAGTGAGCACATTCAATATGGGTCATTTTTATTAGATTGAGTGGTGGATTGACAGGTGTTTGTTTAATTGCTTTGTTTCACAACTTGCATGTAGATTACATATACATTGACTGTATTAAATATTACATTAAAGAGAAAAAAGATTTCAAAAAACCATTTATATGAAAAACGTATTTAATTAAAATCACCTCACCTGCCACTAGAGGCATATATACTGTGAAAATTACCATCTTTACATCAATCATAGGAACTGACATACATTAAGTACAAAATAAATGGAATTAATCTTATGAGGACCGAATGAGATAGACTGAGCCAATTAGCTGTGACAGATGAACCCATAGGCTGACACACCGGCTAGAGCAAAAGCCAAATTAAGCGGCAAGCTAAAGTTATAAGGAAGCTGGTCAGTAAAGAGAAGGCAAAAATGTAAAAGTCTCATAACATAAACTGTTAGCAAGGATGTGAGGAAATGGGCATCCTCAATACCAGTGAGAGTGAAAATTAGTACAACCACTTTGAGAGCTTCTGTGATATTTGGTTAAGTTGAACATGCACATATCCTACTACCAACCCATTCTACTACTGGGTGTATTTCCCAGACAAAATTCCAAATGTGTGTACAAGCAGACAAGTACAAAGATGTTTATTACAGGATCGTTTTTAGAGTCAAAAACCAGAAACTACTTCAAAGTTCATCAATAGGGAAATGGATAAATTATGGTATATTCATACAATGGAATTCTATACCAGCGATTAAAATGAATGAACCAAAGATAACACAATTATCCAATTTATTTGTATATAAATCTCAAAATGTAATGCTGATCGAAAAAAGCAAGTTGCAAAAAGGACACATCGTTTCATACCATTAAAGTTTAAGAAACAACACTATATTATTGTTTATGGATTCACCATGATCCAAGTATAAAATATGCACAAACCTGAACACGGTGGCTCTCCAGGAAAGGAGAGAGAGGAACGGAAACCACCACCCATTAACTGCAATTTTTATTTTATTTTTTAAAGGATCTGAAGTAAATTTGGCAAAATATTTACATCTGTAAACCTGAGTCATGTATTAGATGCCCCCCTCTTTACTGTATATATGAAGCATTCCAGAAATTTAAAAATAAAGTAAAATTAAGCAAGAGTAAGAAAATTGAGCAAATGAACAGAGAAACAGGCACCAAATCGCAGCTTGCGCGCAAAGCACGGACCTTTGAGCAAGAGGAGCAGCAGCTGAGTCCCTAATGGGTTAGCAATTTCTTTCCCTACGTATCCTTATAATAAATCCCATTTCCCTTAGACTACAACGCTAATTTCTCGTAATAAAAAATGTCCTAACCAGAGCTGTAACTATGAGGAAACTGCTCCCAGGGGAGGAGTAAAATCTGGAAAAAAGTCTCCTTTCTCTTGTCAGGATGCTGGGCAAATCAAAAGATAATTTTGATGAACTCCATAAAACACTACATGAACCGTTAAGTATGACCAAGAACGCCAGGGTCGGCTAGAACCTACTGCGCAGTTGGCAAGTGCATATATTTTGGAAGGAGTCTCTGGGTGTCTAGGGTGCCTCTAGGGCGCCGCACTGGTACCAGCCCAAATTCACCTACATCTCGGCTCGATTTTTGGTCCTTGCTCCCCACCCCTTATGAACAATCTGGCTCGAAAGGCCACGCCTGACGTAGTGAACACTATGCAGCAGCTGGCCAGACGCGCTGCGGTCCCCCGTCCCCATTAGCCTCAGGAGAGCGAGGATGCTCCGAAGAGGCGCGGGGGAGGGGCGAGCGCTGGGGGAATTTCGCCTCCCGTTTTCCTCCTCAGGGATCCGAGGCGCCGCCTCTGGACGCGG
>NW_011888895.1:529247-531493 GCF_000151845.1 Pteropus vampyrus
TTCACAGGTTTATCTCTGTAGGTTCACTATGGGTCCAGAGGTTAGGCTGTGCCCTACTCATCCAGGTTTCCTAGCTCAGTGTTTCCCCAATTTTTTAATGACATTCCCCCAGGCAGAAAACTGCCAAATCCACTTGTCACCTGTACTGTTATTTAATATTTTTCTTTAGAATAACTCAACTTTTAACTTAGATGTAAACTTGTTTTAACAAAAAATTTGATATCACCAAGAAATCTTATGTTTGATAGGACAGGACTTTTTTTCTAATACAAACGAAAACATATTACTAAAATTAAATTGTTAAAGTAAATGACTTCTAATCTCGTCAGTTATGATGAACTAATGAGGGGTTCTCTGCAAAACAAAGTGGGTCCTCGACTTAAAAATTTTTTCACTTTGCTGAGTTCATAGAAATAGAGAACATTTAAAGCCATCCTTCCTACCCCGCCAAAAGAAACAAACCTCTAGCTAGAACTAAGCTTACAAGTAACGTAGTAATGGCAAGAACAATGAGATCAGGACATTGAGCCCTGGACCAGAAGCAAAATGAGGGAACTGAAGAGCAGTCCCATGAAGCTCCTTGAGCCCAGCCAAAGCTGACACAAATCCTATGAGAAGGAAAGGACCCCCGATCAGACTCTCAAGATTATCAAAGAGAAAGATCAATCAAATAGAAGTTCATAAGAGATCACTGAGCACAAGAGGTGATAACTCACCATGATGGAGAGACAACAGAAAAAAACAAGCAATAGCTTTAGACCCCAAAGGACATCAGACATTGGGATGGCCATAGTCTAAAGAATACCCACAGTTTGAAAAATATAAGCAACATCAGACTATAAAAAATGACTGGGCATATCTAAAAAAGAACCAAGTGAAACTTTAGAAATTTAAAATATAGTTGTTAAAAGTAAAAGAAAAAAAAAGATTTGAAGAGAAAATTGATGAACTAGAAGATGTGCCTGAAGAAATTACCCAACATCAAAAATTCTGACAAAGAGTCAAGGAAATGAAATATATGAAAGATAAAAAGTGATCTGGAAATAGTTTAAAACATATACATCCAGTTAAATGTCAGAAAAGATAAAATCAAAGAGAGACAATATTTAAAGAATAGAGAATCTTCTAGATCTCATGAAAAACAAAATTCAAAATCAGGAAATACGTGTATCCAAAAGAAGATAAATAAAAAGTAATCTCCAGCTAGACTTAGAAGTGAAATGTCATAATATCAAAGACAGAAAATCCAGTGTAGCCAAAGGAAAAAGAATATTTTCTTCAAAGAAGCATAAATAAAACTGGCAGCAAAGAAGCATAAATAAAACTGGCAGCAAAGAAGCATAAATAAAACTGGCAGCAGACTTTGCATGTAAAATAATATATTCACTATGCAAACAGAAAATAAACTATCAATCTAGAATTGTATACCCCTCAAAATAATCTCTCAAGAAGGATAAAATAAAAATAATTTTAGATAAAAACTGCTGATCACCAAGAGACTTGAACTAACTTCTTAAAAATACCAAATAAAAAACATAAATTGTCTGACTGGATTAAAAGAAAAATCCAGCATCGTGTTCTTTACGAGAGACACCTAAAATGTAGATTAAGAAAAAAAAAGTAACAGTAAAAAGAAGAAAAAGAATATTTCAAGTAAATTATCTCCAAAAGAAAGGTGGGGTAGACAAAACAAATCCTAAGGGCAACAAGCGAAATTAGGCATGGAAAGGGTCACAACATAGCGAAAAAGAGAACATATTCTCTAACTGGGATAAGGCATGTGTAACCTTAATACCAAAATCAGACTAGATGGTTAAGAAAGAAAAATGACAGGTGATTTCGTTTATGAACAGATACAAAAATCCTAAGTAAAATATTAGCAAACTCGACCCAGTAACTCACAAAAAAGACAATTCACCAAGATCTATTTGGGTTTATCTCAGGAAAGAATGTAAGAATTAAGAATTTTAAAATGTAGTAATTGGAATCCATTACATTCAACAGACTAAAGGAGAAAAACCACAAGATCTTCTCAATAGATGCAGAAAAGCGTGTAACAAAATACAAAAACTTCTCTAATTTAATAATCTACATAAACTCATAACAAACATTTGTAATGGGGACACTCCCTTTAAACTCAGGAACGAGACACATATGCCCAATATAATCACTTCTAATGATAAACCATGATCACTTCCATTTAACATAGATCTAAAACCATTCCAGCATATTAAGACAAAAAAAAA
>NW_011888895.1:539068-541581 GCF_000151845.1 Pteropus vampyrus
GTGCGCCTGCGCCCGGGCGGGGGGCGTCGTCTCCACTCGGCTGTTCGCTGGGCTTTTCCTCTCTCGCCCCCCTGCGGCTCCAGGGTCGGCGCTTGCGCAGGGGACTCAGCGCTGAGGTAGTCGAGCTGTTGGGAGGGGCTCAAATGGGCGCTTGAAGGACCCCGGGTCGAGGGTCACCCCCTTCATCCTCGAATGAAATACAGAAGCGCTCCCGCACCCCCGAGAAGGCAGAGGCTGCTCCTGGGCGACGCGGCCCAGGCCTGAAGAGGCCGCCCGGGCCTAGTCCCCCGACCTGCCCTGCCTTTCCCGCAGGGAGGCGAAGCCTGCAGAGATGGAGGCGCCTCTGTCCCTTCTCAGCCATCCCCTCCCCTCCGCGGCAGGGTGTGCGCGTGCACGCGAGGTTTGGGGGCTGGAGTGCGCGCGTGCAAGCGGGCGTGTGTTTTGGAGGTGTGTGCGCTGGATGGCAGTTCGCAGTGCTTTAGGCTGGGAAAACCACCGCAGAGGCTGTGCCCGTAGCCAAGCGATGAGATTGTCACAGGCCCGTGATGAGGGGGAGTACGTCACTGACGGGTGATTGTGTTTCTTCCCCACAGATTGTCTAAAGCCACAGGGAAAATGGTGGAAAATTCACCGTCGCCATTGCCAGAAAGAGCGATTTATGGCTTTGTTCTTTTCTTAAGCTCCCAATTTGGCTTCAGTAAGTACTTTCCTGATGGATGGCCACGGCCTTTTGCTTGTGTTCAAGGACAAGGAAATTATTGCATTCGTTCTTAAAATACACCCACATGAACTGTGATGCCTTCTACCTATGTTTCTTTCTAAGAAAACCTAAAGGGAACTCATGTTTGTTCAGGGTGTTCTATATGCCAGATACTAGCCTAAAAGATTTAATCTTAAATATTTATACAGCACCAGACGGGATTGCAAAGTGAATAAAAGCCAGTCTCTGTGGTCTTGGTCTTATGGACAAGACAGACAAGTAAATCTACAATTAGCAGTGTGGTAAGTGTCATAGGAGCCCAGTGGAGAGATATGAAATCAAACTGGGAGATTGGCTTTCTTCCCAGCTAGAAGAAGGAAGGCCTTGAATGAAGGGTTTGGAAGTGAGTGAGTTGGCGTGACTCCAGTGCAGCATGTGGGAGCCAGGGAGTGAAGGGATCTGGCTAGAGTCAGGTGGCTTCACATCCTGGACCTCATTGGGTCCCCATAAGATAGATCCCTTTGTACAGGTGAGGAAACCAGTGCTCACTGGGACAGTAATATCCAGTCACACAGTAGGCCCGGGTCTCTCCCCAAAAGGATTTAAGAATCACGAGGAAAACAAGGGAGAAAATTGAGTGCCCATGATCCAACTTCTTGGAATTTTGCAGAAACCAGGGAGGTGGGGTTGTGATAGTGCCTCTGAACCTTAACTACTTCAACGTGGCCTGCCAAGCCATTGAGAGGGAAGCCTGTGAAGTGAAGTCACAAATTGAGTTCAAATCCTGACTATTCCATAGATTGGCTGTGTGACCTGGGACTGTTAACCAATCTGAGCCTTCACATTCTTCATCTAATAGTGTTTATTCAGTACTTATTCACAAGATGGTCTTATGAGGTAAGTATTGTCCTCATTTTACATATGAGAATACTGAGGCACACGGGGTTTAAGTAATGTGCCCAAGGTCACACAGCCAGTAAATGATAGAGCTAGAATTTGAACCCAGGTACTGGATTGGCTTCATTTTGCTCCTTCTTATGGCTGTTGTGAGGATTAATTGCCATAATTTATGCAAAGCACTTAAAACAATGCATAGAAACAGTAATACTTAAATGTTTGCTGCTGTTATTACCAGCAACATCGTCTTTTTTGTAAATCCCTGTTCCATAGTGTATTTGAAGGATTGGAAACTACACAAATAAAAGCAGTAACTTTAAGACCTAAATCCAGTAATACTCAACAAAAATTAATTCAACAAATTTTTGAGTGCTTACTATGTGCCAAGCACTGCTATAGGCAAAGGAGGAGCAAACAGTCAAAAATCTACTGTTTTCATAGAGTGTTCATTCTAGTGGGTCAAGAAAGCCCCACTAGACAAATAACTAAACCATATACAATGTCAGACAATAACATGTACCAGGGGGAGAAATTCAGCAAGACAGGAGGACGTTGCTGTTTTAAATATGGCAGTCCTAAAGTGCCTCACTGAGATGAGGTTTAAGCACAGACATGAAAAGAGAGAGCCATGTGGCGATCTGGAGCAAGGAGCCAGTGTGGAAACCCTTAGGAAGAAGCATGCCTGTGGGTTCAAGGAACAGATGGGGGTCAATGAGGTTGAAGCCTGAGAAAGTGAGGTAGAAAGTAACTGGATAAAGGAGTTCAGAGGTCAGTTCCCTGCAGTTACAGTAAAGCTAGGTGGCGGGTGCAGGAGGGTTACATGGTTCCCTACATTGAGATAGTTGCTATTTAAAAATGAGATGATTGTCTTAGTCTGCTCAGGCTGCTATAACGAAACACCATAAACTGGGTGACT
>NW_011888895.1:541921-563158 GCF_000151845.1 Pteropus vampyrus
GACAGTACTCGCTACAAGTGCAGTGGCCTTGAGATGCGGACTGGAGCACAGTGCGCCAGGCCTAGGCTGGAGAGGAGGCAGGAGCCAGATCATTGATGTCCTCGCAAACCCTGGTAAGGAGTTCGGATTTTATCCTAAGGGACTGAAAATTTTGAGCAGCGAAGTGATACGGTCAGATTTATATTTTTGCAAAAGCACTCGTCGCTGTGTGGAGAATGCTCAGGTGTTCTCTTACTTTAGGGCCGGAGTTGCTGGGCACTCGCTCTGGAAATCTGGAGTTGTTCTTACTTGAACTTCCCCTCCCCACAACTCATTCATCCCCACCTGCCACTGAATCCCATGGGCCTCCACCGCCTCTGTCGAGGCAGACACATCTGACACGCACCCATCACAGTGACTCACTTGAGATGCAGGCCAGAACTCCCCTACCTAAAACCTCTGGGCAGAGTGTACATGGTTATTTCTATTTATAGTTTGCTATATCTTTAAAGTTAAAAACAAGTGCAATATCCAGTTGTCTCCATTGCCTAGAGCATAAAGTCCATGTTCCTTTTACAAGATTTTTCATTATCTGGGATCTGTTTTTTCAAGCTTTATTTCTCAGCAGTCACAGCCTTGTGCTTCATGTCCCAGCCACTCTAAACTGCTGAGAGTTTCACCTAAATCACACTTCTCACCTCCGTATTTCTGTTAGTGCTCTTGCCTCTGCCTGAAAGCATGCTGTGAACACGCTGCATGGGTTCATGTTCCAGCGCAGTCACTTTTAGCTGTGAGATTTGGGGCAAGTTACTTAAATTCCCTGAGTCTCCATTTTTTTCTTCTGTGAATTACGAATAACAATAGCGCATACCTCTGAGGAGTTTGAGGTGTACTAATTTGTGAGAATAGAGACTGTGTCTTATTTTTCTGTATACTCTTGACCTTCACATAGCGCCTGGCATATAGTAGATGTTCAATAAATACGTAATCATCTAATTATTTCCATTTATGAATTTACATTTTGTTTCCCCACAATTTGTATTTTATTAACCTTAAAAACTCTCTCAAGTTTCAAGCCAGTTGCTCACAACCCTCTCCCTCTGCCATCTAGCCACACCAGATCTCTCTTGTTCTCTTCATGGATCACGGCAGAGAATACTATTTTCTCTTATTTCCTTCCTTCCTTTCTTCTACAGGCCCACCCATAAACATTTTTAATCCAACTAACCCCATATTTGTCCTTTAGGCTCCAGTTTTAGTCGCTTCCTCCAGGAAATTTTTCCTGACCATCAACATTAACTTCATCAACACAGTGTGGGCTCAGGTCCTTCCTTGGTGCTCCTGTATCATGCTTTATTACTCGCTCATTAGCACTTAGCACAGTGTAGCAAAAATATTACTCATCTCTATTCCCTGCTAGATTTTAAGCTCATGGAGGGCAGAGGCCATCTCTTGTGGGTTCACTTTTGTATCTCATGTTTCGGACATACAAAATTTTGTAATACGTGTTTACATCAGCGTTGCTATAGGTAGTTTGAAATTTGTCCCTGCCACTTACTGTGGGCAAATGATGTAACATTTCTAAGATTCCATTTCCTCCTCTGCACAGAATTGTCTTGAGGATTAAGTGAAATAATGCAGGTGAAGAGCCTAGAAATGTGCTTACCCCGCAGTGAACGCTCAGAGGTCCACTGTCATTATTACACGGGGACAATGGTAAAGGGTGCCAGGGACTTGGACTGAGGAAATAAGATTATGTTTTGGGAGATAAGGCAGAAGCCCAATGTATAGTGGATCAGAGCAAGGCTATATAAATTCATCTTTAAGCCTTAAATGTCTATAATTATTTCAACCTTGTAGGATGAAGTGTTGAACACCTACTATGCATAAAGCAAATCGCTAAGTGCTGTAAGGATTACAAGAATTGCTAAGGCATGATTTCTGCCCCTAAATTACTTAAAATATAGTGTGAGAGTTAAGACTTTTTTTTTAAATTGACTAATGAAGAAAAAGAGTTGTTTAATGGGTATTAGTTTTTAGATCTGCAATAGAAAAGTTCTAGAGATCTGTTTCACACCAGTGTGAATATACTTAACACTACCAAACTGACACTTAAAAATGGGTAAATTTTATGGTAAATTTTGTTATTTTTTTTACCACTATAAAAAGATGTCTACTATAAGGTCATTGTGATAACTGTTATAAGAATGATACAAATAAGGAGCTAGAATAACTGAAGGGAAGGAGAAATCGTTTCTGAGTGGATCAGGGATGCTTCATAGGAGCTTTTTGTTACATCTGGACCTCAACAAGAGCTGCATGCCTTACTGACCTTTTTTTCTCTCTTCTACAGTGCTGTATCTCGTGTGGGCTTTTATTCCTGAATCTTGGCTAAACTCCTTAGGCTTGACCTATTGGCCTCAAAAGTAAGCTTAATATATTGCTTAAATAAAATAAGAGTATGTTAATACTATTTTGAAGGATCAGTTTTTTTCTTTACACTACCCAAATCTTAAATATTTGTTTTTTTAAGATATATAAATGAAAAGCCATATAGAAATTTAAAGCTTTTTAAAGCTCATTATTGATAAATCTCTAATTAAAGAAGACGGGGTGAACACACATTTATCTCCGTTGCCTCCCATCTTGCTGAAGTAACCCTATAGAAAAAAAATTTCTAAGGTATAAACCCACAGGAACAAATAATGGGATAGCGGGTAAGAAGTATCAATGAAATTTGAGGAAGTGGATTGCAAACAGCTGAGTGTTAACCGACTTGGTTTCCCCATTCTCCATATTGCTGAAGTAGAGCCACCAGCAAGAGTATTGGTGCCCTAGAATGCCAGAAAGGCTTGGCACTTGGAGGTACCAGATACCTCTTTAGCATGGTAATTCTGGATTGGGCTGAAAACAATGTTTAAAGAGCGTTAGACCCTCCAGTCCCCCTCCTCAGCCCTCAAATCAGGGAAACCAACCCTATCCTCCCCTGCAGAAGGCTGGAGTTTATTACAGGCCTTGTGGAATTATTTGACTTTCTTTTATGTACATGGGTTGCTTTAATTAAAATTAAATTTTAAAAGTTATGTTAACTTTGTGATGGACTCTTAGAAATTAAAACTTGTTGAGAAATCTGTTATCTACTCTAATGTCGTCTTCCGCAGGTACTGGGCAGTCGCATTGCCTGTCTACCTCCTCATTACTGTAGTCATCGGATATGTGCTCCTGTTTGGAATCAACATGATGAGTACCTCTCCACTCAACTCCATTCATACAATCACAGGTAAATTCACATCAAAGGAGAGTGCTGGGGGACGGAGAGTGGGCATTAGCGCTTTTATGAAGAAAAGCAACCAAGAGTAGCCTGCAATAAGTGGCACACATCGGCACAGTAAAAAGATCCTGGGAGAAATAAATGCAAAGGGAATGTTTACATGGGGAAAGTAAGTTCTGATGACTATGCTGTTTATAGCTCTAATAAACAGGTGTATGTCCCATAAACACCACGGGTGTATAATATGTTCTTCAACAACTGCCTGAGAGAAACTTCTTTTATCCTAAATGGGCAGCGTTGATCAAGGGATGGCAGAGGTCCATGCAGACCTTGTCGGGGAGGCAGGATTTGGGGGGCTGTATCCTCAGGATCACTATGTACACCTGACCCCAATTAGGTGGATAGACGAACCACAGCATGTATTTGCAGTTCTTTTTTTTTAAGTTTTTGTTCAAGTCTAAAGATTAAAATAAATTAGATTCTTAAGCTTGCTTAGATTCTAGGAAGTAAAGTATTTTTTACGTTCCCTGGAATGGTTTTTTAACTTTTCAAAAGCCTTTTTTCATGAGCCTATACAATGTATTTTGAAAATCAATTGTAGTCTTTTTATATTTCTTTTCTGATAACCTGCTGTATTCTCTGCATTCTTGACTGGAACTACAGCAAATAGACAATTTGTGCAGAGAAGGGAAAGTGTTGTTTGCATGAATGACTAATCGTACCAAATGATTCAATAGTTTCCAGGTGTTGATTTAAATATATATTTTAAGCCTGGATAGAATTCTGTTCCTATGAGAAATGTGCAAATGGGACTTTAATTATTGGACAGTTGAATGAAATATTAATTTCTTAACCAAGTTAGAGGTGCATAAAAGTACTTTGATTTCTAATTGGGACATTCTTAGAGGCAGAGGGAGATAATTCAAGTCATCTTTTAATTATATTTAAATGTGATATTTGTCATTATCCAAACATTAGCCTCGTAAGTTATATGGTGGGTCTTTATACACCACAGAGACTGTGGACGAAATTGTTTGGGTGAACAAAGCCTTTTGTCCTCTTCTTGCAGATAACTATGCTAAAAATCAACAGCAGAAGAAATACCAAGAAGAGGCCATCCCAGCATTAAGGGATATTTCTATCAGCGAAGTAAACCAAATGTTCTTTCTTGCAGCCAATGAACTTTACACCAACTGAATTGTATGTAGACTAACATCAAACATTTATTATAAGTTTTTGACGTAACAGTTTGACCATAATTATCTCATATTCCCCTGGGCCAGCGATGGGCCTGTGAAGGTCTTGAAATGGGTCTTGGTCACTTCATATTCTCTTATGAATACTTACTCTTGAAATACTTTAAAAAATGTAAGTTGAACTTGTCTTAGATTAAGTTCTATTTATATTGTAAATGTTCTCAAATATTAGTTATTTATGGACAGAATAAATAAAGCACTGCATTACCATAAAGCAGACTTCGTGAAACATAAGTATCAGTAGAAGCGAGAAGTCCCTCCAGAGAGTCATTCATGTTGTCACTTTCAAAGGGCAATCATGTCCTTCTTGCTGTGTATTCTTAGAGGCCCAGAATTTGGACTCTTAGATTTAGAGGAGGGGTACATTGACATATGGGTTCTTGACATCAGTTCATGTCTAAGACACGAACGAATATATTGAGTACTTACTGCGTACCAGGTATTTTTTTAGGCACTGGGGATGAAGCAGTGAGCCTACATCTTAGAGGCAGAGGAAGATAGACCAAGCAAATAAACAAGAAAATATTCTTTGTGATGAATGCAATGCAGAGAATTAAGATAGTAAATGTTCTAGAAAGCAAAGGGATGACGACTCCTTTAGACTGAGTGGTCAGGGTAGGCTGCTCAGTGAGAGGCAGTCGAGGCTGAGATTTAATCAGCAAAAGCAGGAGCCAGTCATGTCAAAATTGGAGAGACAGTGAGTTTCGAAGTACAAAGCAGCTAGAGCACAGACCTTCAAGTGGCAAGGAGCTCTGTGTATCCTAAGGACCAAAGGCCAGCAGGGGGCCTAGAGCAAACTGCCAAGGGCTTGTGGCTGGGGTGAGCCCGGAGAGACCCAGCCCTGACTGTGAAGGGCCTGGTAGGCCCGTGTAGCAAGCTGGGTTTAAGTGTCAGTGTGGTGAGTTTGCGGCATTTTGGATACTGAGCAGCTGGTAGGCTTTAAGGACAGGTGTGACATAGCCGATTTGTGATTTTAAAGAGCCACTGGCTCACCCAGTGCGCAGATGAAGATCAAACATTCTAAAAAGAAAAAAAAGCCACGGGCTGGTAGATGGAGGACGGATTTGAGAGGAAGAGTTGGGATGGGGCAAGCGTGTGGAGGTGACCACACACATACACACACTCACTGCCATTCCACTCTCTTAGCCTCTCTCACTCTCTGCCTCTGAGAGGAGACCACACTCTGTGGCGTGTTGCCCCTTTTTTAATAAACTTTCCTTTTGGCTCTTAAAAAAGAAAAAAAAACGTGTAGCAGTGAGACCAGTCAGGTGGCTATCGTGTCAGTCCAGGCAGGGAACGCTTGCCACTTAGAGCAGAGCGGTAGCAGTGGGCAGGGGGTGGATAGCTTCGCAGCATTCCTTGGAGACATAGCTCACTGGGTACGTGGATCTGGGTTTGCAGGGCGGGCAGGCTACTGAAAGAAGTTGTGAGCAAGTGTCGTTCCTAGGTTTTTTAGGATTAAGGAACTGAGTACATGGTTATGCCTTTTGCTGAATCAGACAGTATTTGGAGAAGTACAGTTGAGGGAGTTGGAAGGTTTGGTATATGAGTTAATTTGAATGACACTGCCTTATTAACATCTGGCTGTATCTGATGTAAGGTTAAGAAACTTAGATATAAGTTAAAACTTAGAAATAAGTTTTAAAAAAACAAACCATGTATAATTTCCAAGCGAACCAAATCTAAACTCATCTAGCATTCAAGGCCTAACTTTTGACACCCTATATCTCTACATGGGAGAGGCGTCACACATTTTAACCTATGCAAATTTGACTATACCTTCTGTAACAAAAAGAAAATTAATAATTTTAAATAGTTGGGGAAAATAGAACTTCCATTTCGATAACCATCTCTCTGCCCAGTAAGCATGAGATAGTTGACATGACTCTGCTGCTTCTGTTCCCTAGTGTGTCCCAGTTCCTGTATTATTTTATGGTGAGAATATGTCACCACACTTAAGAGTAGTTCGAGAAGCATGCCAACTCCATCAAGGATAGAATGGTAAATAAATTGTGGTCTGTTTATTCAGTAGAATACCACACAGACATGCAAACGAGAATGAATTATTGCTCTACCTAACAACATGAATGAATATCACAGATGTAATGTTGGGGAAAATTAGACAATATGATTCCATTTATATAAAATTCAAAATCAGGGAAAAATACCCTGGGAACAAACACCGGAATAGTAGTATAACCAGGAGGCTGGAAATGCCCTACCCTTCCTTCCACCCCCTTTGCTAATCACTTTGGAAGGAAATGCCCTACATCTCCATCTGTATCTGACATATATTTTAAAAAGTATGTTACCTGGGTATAACATGTTTTTAAAAATCATGGGTATAACATGTTTTTAAAAATCATGAAGTTACATCATTAAGATTTGTGCCCTTGATATAAGTTACACATCAATAGAAAGGTAAAGGAGAGTGCCTGTGCCCCAGCCCAGAAATTTCGATTCATTGGTCTGAAGTGAGGCTCAGGCAGGGGTAATTGGTAGCTCAAGACACGCAGCCAGGGCCGAGAACTTCGGCCTTAAATCGATTGGACTTAACAAAGGCTCTTGTCCACCCAGGGGAAGGGGAGCAGGTGGTTGACGTTCACTTTGGAAGAAGAGCAGCAGGTGTCAGAGCAGCCGCCCCCACTGCTGAGGCTCCTGCCCAGGTCTGCGTTATTTCCTCATATTCCCCTGGGCCGACGATGGGCCTGTGAAGGTCTTGAAATGGGTCTTGGTCACTCCAGACCTGCAGTGCACTTTGAACCTTGAGTGAACTTTCACTCTGCTTCCCAACCACATTGTCCGTGTATCTCAGAGGTGACGCCACTGTTTATCAAACTGGGCTGCACTTCTTTGAAGGGTCGCAATCAGTTTAGTGCAGTGATTCTCACTTTGTTTAATCTCAGGACCTCTTTATACTCTGTAAAGAGTGAGAGCCCAAAAGAGCTTTTGTGTATGTGGGTTATACTTAGAAATTAAAGACAGAAGTTTTAAATATGTTTGTTTCTAGATAATAAACTCATTACATTTTGAAATATTTAACATTTTATGAAAAATATATTTTACAGAACAAATTTAGTTAAATGAGTTGATTTTACATTTTTGCAAATCTCTTTAATGCCTGGCTTAATGGAAAACAGCTGGGTTCTGAGATCTGCTTCTGCACTCGGTCTGTTCTGATACCACCTGTCACAAAGCCTCACGAGAGAACGAAAGTGAAAAAGACAAATAATATCTTAGTATTACTATGAAAATACTTTTTCAAAGACTCAGTAGGACACACAGACGCACTGAAACAAGGTCTCCAGACCATACTTTGAGAACCGCGTGCGTGTGTGCATGCGTGTGTGCGTGCGTGTGCGTACGTGTGGACTAGAGCAGAATACTAAATGGTGGAGTGCCTTGCACTTGATAAGGGTAACTGTCTTGATCCAACCCCTCTCGTGACCACTTCAGATCCTCCGTTTCTCCTCTTATTCCAGCCACCGATGCTGCTCTGACCAGGTCCACACAGGAGCCGGTCAATAGTGCACCCTGGAAGGATGGGGAGTTAACACCCTCGGGACACCCTGGAGCCCAATTCAGGGACAGTCGTTAATCCCCCAAAGAGACAGTTCTGAGTTTCATTTCGTGAGCTCCTCAGGAGGTCGTGTGAGGTCGAGCTGTGGTTGCCATGGCGATGGTGAACCCGTTAACACTTGCATTGGCTCTTCTGTTTTGCTCCCCTTGCTTCCCACTCTCTAGTGCCACTTTCCAAATAAACTGCCCACGCACAAGCCTGCGCCCCAGGCTCTGCCTTCAGAGGATCCCCACAGAGATATTTGTCTCCTGTATAAATAAATGTTGCTTCAGTTATAGGGCCACAGTGTATAATGCATGTCCCTGACGCACATCGTAATTTAAGAATAACGTTTGGAAGACAGTGTTTTGCCCAAATTATAGCATAAAACACTCCAAATGAAAAGTGTCAGTAATATAAAAGATGTTCTAATTTTAACAAAACCTCCTCCAGTAGATTCTCAGTGAGAATTAAACTAAAAGTCCAAATATGAACTCACCTAAATGAAAAGGCAGCAGAGTCCAAATTCCAAATTCCGCCCTCCCTAATTTCTTGACCTGCTGTGTTTTAGAAGGATCTCAATCCTGTTTTTCTTCAAGAAGCTGCTGCCTGGTCTCATGGGAACAGATGTCACTCTTGAAGCAAATCGATCCAGCCCAAAATTTCCTGGATGCCCCACACACAATATCATATTACCAGCCCTATTCCCACAGAACTTAGAAAACCCAGCAAAATCGACTGCTACCACAGTTGTCTTAGTACTCAGTGCATTAGACAATATAGACACCCCACACACACACACACTGATCGCCGAAGTGCAGACTGATAAATGTGGGGGAAAGCGAAGCAGAAAAGGAAAGATTCTTCTTGATTTGTCTTCCCAGGATCCAGGTCAGGCTGGGGCAGTTGCCAAGCATCTCAGTCACTCTGTAAAACTCAATTGGGTTAACGTAACTGTGACACTATTTACTACTGTGCAGTGGGCAGGAATTTTCTTATCCCACCTCTTCTAATTGGGATAGTCTCAGTCAAGACGTGGCAAAAGTTTGTTGTTTTAAAGAATGGCACTTTGAGATAGCCACGAAATCTGGGGCACAGACAGCTGGTTTCTCAGTGGTCGCCTGTATAGACTCATGACCCAGTGTTCTCTTTCCCTCCACGCTTCGTCACCACAGAAGTCTCACTGTGCCAGAGATGTGATGGAAACCTCAGGGGCTCTAGGAGCCATGGAGCCAGACGGCGTTACAGAGAATACGGTTGTGATTTTTGAACGAGTGCATTTGTGGGCTGAGATTCACATTTGTTCCACATGACACGGGAAAACCCTCTCCAGTAATAAAATACCTGTCTCAGGCTATTTCTGCAAATCCAGAGTGCCCAAGCTCTGCTGGTGCAGGTCACAGTCACAGAGGGTCACATGGCCAAGCCTCACAGTGACTAACATTCACACTTTAATTGTGCCGTAGTTGGCCAAGATGGCCCACCTGAGTTATAAAGCCTGTTTACGTGGCGCCCGAACATCAGAAGCAGCTGTGAATCAGCCTGCACCAGCTACTGAGGCTGCTTCGAAAGGCCCCAGCCAGCCCCCTGACTGGTCGCTGGCACCACCGCTGTTCTCAGTCTGTGTGCCATGGGTCGGAGTGTGCTGGGAGCCTCAACCAGGGTTTTGTCCTAAATCTGATGTGAGGAAGCTGGGCCTGCAGAGGCACACTCGGCCCAACCAGCTGCACGCTCAGGAGATTGTGGTGGGCTGCATCCTGGCAGGTTCGGGCAGACAGCAGACAACTCACGTGCAGTCAGTCACCTTGGCCCGTTTTCACCCATCTGATGGTGACATGTCTCCCCAGAACGTAAGAAGTATGGGAGAGAGAGAGTGGCAGAAGTGTCTTCCCCAGTGTTTCCCCCAAAAAGGCAGGAGTGTTTCAATCACTGAGGCAGATGCTGGTTCCCTCACACTGGCCACTTGCGTTGTCTCCTGCTTTCCTATATTTTATTTTATATTTATTTATTTTTGTTTTCCCCTATTTTAAATAATCAGTCCAAATAACATCTTTGTGGATAAAAACATCTTTGTGAATTTGTGTCCCTGGGCTAGGTTCCTCACGTTGGAATTTTGACGGAGTCAAAGGGCTTAAATATTTTTAAGACGGTATATGATTCCAGACGGATCTCTAAAAAGCTTATATTAATTTACATGTTCCCTGTAACTCACTAACACCGGGTACTACCCTTAAACCTGCGTGATGGTTAATTTAACATGTCAATCTAACTGGGCTTTGGGATGCCCAGACAACTGGTAAAACATTTCTGGGCGTGTCTGACGGTGTTAGCATTTGAACCAGGAGAGTGAGGAAGGCAGATCTGCTCGCCACATGCGGCTGGACGTCACCCAAAATGCTGAGCCCCAGACAGAACACAGAGGCAGAGGAAGGGCAAACGTGGTCCCTTCTTGAGCTGGGACATCCACCTTCTGCCTCGGACATCGAAGCTCCTGGTTCTCGGGCCTTTAGACTGGGATTGAATTAGACCCCTGCTTTCCTAGTTCTCCAGCTTTTAAGCATATCTCGGCCTCCATAATCATGTGAGCCACAGTAAACCCATAACGAATCTCATATATCTGTATAGATCCCGTTGGCTCTGCTTTTCTGGAGAACCCTGACTAAATACAGCTGGTTGTGAAGCGTTCCTCACATTTAGAGTATGTGAGAAGTCACAGTTTCAGTTTTCCAAATGAGAAGTCACAGTTTCAGTTTTCCAAATCTGACTAAGTATGTTTTGATTTCTCATTGTCCATTGTTGACAAGAACTTCAGAATAATTTATCGAGAGACTTCCTCACCCTCTCTTGGGAAGTTTATGCTTATTCTCCTCCAGAAAGTGGGAGACAATTCTGGTTTTTAATCCATAGTATTTGCTATCCCTGCCATCATATCAGACCCATATGGCTCATTGCTGCACCCTCTCCTTACCCCCCAAAGACTACCACAGCTCACATGGCTTGTGCTCAGTGCCCACATACCCCCGGCTGACCCCTCCTATTCAAGACCCCCAACGAGTGCCACACCAACTCTCCGTCCTCTGTTCCTCTCTCCCTGTCTCGGGACACCTAGACATCACTGCTGGGGTTGGCTGCCCACCCTGTGGCAGAAGTGTCTACATCCCCCAGTGCTCCTTCCCACCGGTGTCCTTTGAAATGGTTCCTATTTTTAATGAGGCACTGGTGACCTAGAGCAAAGCTCCCTCTCCCTCGCAGCAAGGGAGCGTGACCTCGGTTTCTTCTGGGCAGTGCACTGGGTGGAAGGGTAAGGCACATGTGTCACTTTTGTTGGACGTCTTTCAAAGAAGCATGCCTTTTTCAGCCCTCCTCGTTCCTGCTGCCTGGAATGTGGGTTTGATGACTGGAAATCGAGATGCCCCCTGGACCATGACGTGACTTTAGGAATAGAAGCCACATAGCAACAGGGCAAAAAGGAAAGAGCCTGAATCTCGACCTCACACCTGCCCTGGATGGCCTACCTCCGGACTTGGACGTGACAGAGAATGTTCCTCTTTCTTGTTTCAGCCACTGTTATTTTGGGTTGTCCAATGACAGCCAAACCCAAGTTTATCAGTGTCCAGATACAAAGACATCCCGTTGGCCCTGCTGGGATAATGTTGCTATTGCTGGAATGGGTTTGGATGTCTATGCTCAACCTTTGAAGTGGCCAAGATCACTGGAGGGGCTGTTAAAATGCAGGTTCGCAGCTCTCATAAGTCTGGAAGGCCCTGGAATCTGCATTTTTAACAGACGTCCCTGGAGACTGACGGAGATTGGCCATAGAGCACATGTTGAGAGATGGTGGGCCTCCGACACCAAAAGCCTGAGTAGGGATGGCTTCCCGGCTATACGTTCTCCTCCATCTGCACCAAAAGTTCCGTTTACTGTCCTTCCTGCACGCCACCTCCCCCGACACACACTCACAGCCACCCCACCACCTCGCCCCTGTGCTGGTCTGCTCTTCCTTGGGAGCACGGATTTTCTTTAGTTAATCTATAGCAGCGAAAAATAAGCAAGATGCCAGAGGTGGCTCAGGAATCACTGCTTGTCCCACTTTTGCTAATATCGTAAGTAAAGGAAGAAAATATAGCTTTAATTTGTAAATTTAAATAGTAATGAGGTTCAATATTTTATACACATAGGGAATAAATATACAATAAGTCTTTGGTTAACATCGTCAGTAAGTTCTTGGAACTGCAGCGTAACAACGGATAATGACCCAATTTACTATAGCCTAATTGATATAGTTCCTATAGCATCTAATCAACGTTATAACGAAACGATGTCGAACAAAACGACATCACCTGAGGACCTGCATGCAGTACCTTAAAATGGCCAATTTCCAAGAAGCAAAGTAAAAAGACATGGGCTTTGGCATCAGTGAGACCTGCATTCCAATCCCAGCTCTACGCCTTCCAGTCAGAGTGACCTTGGACTTGTTACTCGACCTCTCTGAGCCTCAGTTACCTGTGGCCAGCCGCTTTAACAGATCACCTCGAATTCAGTGTGGTAAATCAACAGAAATTTATTCTCTCACAGCCCTGGAGGTCAGAAGTCTAAAATCAGTATTTTTTTTTCCTGGCCCGAAATCAAGTTGTCAGCAGGGCCACGCTCCCCCCACCGGCCCACCCGGGTCTCTGCAGGAGAACCTGGCCCTCACCCCCTCCAGTGGCTGGTGGCTGCCAGCACTCCTTGGCTTGTGGCCACGCCTCTCTAGTCTCTGCCTCAGCGGTCACATGGTGCTATGGACTGACGGTCTGTCCCCACCAAATTCATATGTTGAAGTCCTATCCCCCAATGTGATAGCATTAGGAGGTGGTGCCTTTGGGAGGTGATTAGGTCACAAGTAGGATTAGTGTCCTTGTAAAGGTGACCCACCGTCAGGACACGCAAGAAGACAGCTGTCTATGAACAAGGAAAGGGGGTCTCACCAGGCGCTAAATGTGCCGGCACCTTAATCTGGGCTTTGTAGTCTCGAGAACTAAGAAATAAATGTTGCAGAAGCCACCCAGTCTGATATTCCATTATAGCAGCCCTAATGGACTGACACACGGCCCCCTCTTCTGTGTCTGTCACATGTCTCTCTCTTATAAGGACACTTGTGCTTGGATTTAGGGCCAAGTCAAGATCTTTAATTTGATCACATATTCGAAGGCCCTTTTCCCTTAGAGAGTGACATTTACAGATTCCAGGGATGAGGATCTGATACCTTCGGGGGCCATTACTCACCTGATTCCAATCATTGTATATTAAAGTATGGCTTAATAGTCACTTCAGAAAACAAAAGTGTTCCCTAAGGCTGAAGATGAAAGCCAAAGTGCTAAGAAACCCTGGACAAAGAAGGAAACCCTGTGTCCTAGACAGCAAGGTTGTGCCACTGAACGCCCCAAACCTGAGGGTCCCCAATGCCACAGTCAGACTGTGCTAGGTAATACATTTCTATTGTGAAACAGAAAGAGAGAGAGACCAACATTCTTCCACACGACACACGGCCCTCCCCTCTCTCCCCTGTCCCCGCCCCCACGCGCCCTTGCTCCGCCTGGTCTCGCCCGCTCCTCTGTCGCCCTGCTTGGCGGAACACCTGACCCTGCCCCCTCCTCAGGAACAGCGCCTGCGCGGTTGCGCACTTGGGCCTTGGATCAGAGCAGAGGTGCCCAGCAGCTCTTAGATCCTCGCTTCACCTCCTACTCGATGTGAGAGGCCTAGAGAGTTACCTCGTTGGCCTCAGTTCCCCCACCCGTTAGATGGATAGACCTACCTCAGGATAATCAGGTGGAATGAGGGAAACCTCTAGAACTCACAGAGCCTGGCCCGCAGTTCTCACTTCCTCTCCCCACCCTCATCCCAGATGTGCCTCCCTCTCTCTGAATGTCCCCTACACTGGCCCGCATGCATACTTTGTTGTTTTCACTTTTCTTCAAGGGCACTTGTCTGATTCATCTTGGGTCCCCAGTTCCTAGCACAGAAGAGCTAAGTTGAATTAAAAAAAATAAAAGTTCAGGGCTCTGATGTGGATTCATCAGAAGTGCTACAATTAAATTGTTTTGAAGATGAGATGAGAGAGGTATAACTTTTTTCATAATTTAAGGACCCAGATCCTTGAAGGAAGACCTAAAAAAATCAGAATGATCACTGTGGAGATCTGGTAACAACTTTAAATTGCTAAAAAGCCGTTATTACTTGTATTCTACTTTCAAATTTTGATGAGTCTTTTAAGTTTTTTCTTCTGAAGTTACTAAAGTTTGTGAAACTAGTCCAATAGCTACTCCAGACCAAATTTCCCATCATCATCTAACGTGAAGATTAAATTTAATGTATGCGAAAGACAGACAGATGGACTGAAGCAGAATGTAAAAGCAATTAGAAATAATGGCCCTGGCCATGAAGGCACGCAAATTAAAGAATTGTCAACTCAGGACAGAGATTCTATCAGTGATGAATCTGTCGTTTCACTTGACTGCTGATCTAGTACAATTATGGGAAAACTAACAGAAACGAGCTCAGTGAACAGACAGACTGGGGCCATTTGTTTCTTAAGTGAAATTTCCCGGCACCCAACTTGGGCCTTTGCTTTTCCATCACCGCTGAGTGGCAGTTGGCAGAGAGAGGTGACCTTTACTTAACCTTGAGAATAACTCTACCCCTTCCTGGCCAAAATAAGGAATGTGTGTCAATGCCTATTGACCATCCATTTGCTGCAGGTATTGGATGTTTGGTCTAAGTCGATGATATCTTTGCCTTTTTGAACTTTATTTTACTAAATAAATATCTTTCATAGGTGATCTTAAAACTTAGAGAGGGCCACACACCAGGTACAGATGCATGACAAATTTAAAAGGGAACTTTGATCTGTTTTGTTTTGGTTTGGTTTGGTTTTTTAACTCAAACATTCATCTGAATGAAGGTAGAGAAATAACTAGATTTCACCTGCCATCCTCTTACTGGAGGACAATCCACTTTCATTCCTTTAGGTATTTAAAAAATGTTTATTGCTGTCAGCAACCCAATAGATAAGTGATTCCAAAACAAATGCTAAATCAAGCACTGCTCCTAGACTTAACTCCCTCCCTCCCAAACAGCTGTGTAATGATTTGTTCAGGGATCCCAAGTAAAGGACATCAGATCAGATATCCAGTCTCTCAGAGAAAATGGTCTCAGTGAAGTTAAATTCCAAAACTTGCCCTCGTTTTCACCTCTCCAACTCATTTTTATCAGGAGCTTCTTGTCACCAGTAAGATCAGTGCATTGGGCTAAATCAGACTTTTATTGTTGGATTAATCATGAAAATGCCATGAGTCAAATAACTTGTATGTTTGAAAGGTACTGATGAGTCCATCAACCGCACATTCTGTGGATCAAAAATAGACTATTTCAGGTATACCCTTGATTAAAAGTCGATAAGATTGTGGCCAAGTTTATTTAATGGCTATAGAATTTCAAATCTACATAAATAATAAATATGGAATAGTATCTAATGAGCGATGTTTTAAATATTTCCATTGTTGTATTTAATAAGTATCACTTATTTTTTTAATTAAGTTTATTGGGGTAACATTGGTTAACACAATTATATAATTTTCAGGTGTACATTATAATTTGACATCTGTATATTCTATTGTGTGTTTACCACCCAAAGTCCAGTTTCCTTTAGCTACCATATATTTGATCCCTTTTAGCCACTTCACCCTCCCTCTACCCCCTCTATATTTGACCCCTTTTACCCCTCCCCCCTCCTCCCCAACCCTCTACCCTCTGGTAGCCACACATCTGAAGTGTAGAGAATTTCAAAACCATAAAAACAACAAAAAAATGAAATTACCTATAATCATCACCCAAAGACAATTAACCCTATAAGTCTTGTAAAGGTTATTCTAAGGATGTGTCCATGTGTTTTAACAATGACCAAAAAGGAACACTGTAAATAATTTTACCTCATTTTTCAAATAATATTATACTGTGAGCATTTAACAACTGCATAATATTGTGTCACATGCATGCACCATAATTTATTTCACAAATTCCCTATTATTGAACTTGTAGGATAATCCTGTTTCCTTTTTTATAAATATTGTTGTAACAAATATCCTATAAAAATATTTGCCCTTATCTCTGATTATATACTTAGGAAATATTTACAGAAGTGTAAGGGATATAAAATTCCTAAAAGCTCTTATTACTGATTGTAAAATTGCCTGAGAAGGTAGACTCGATTTTACATTCCCACCAGCAAAGCATGACTGTTCACTTGTCAACATCATGTGTTGATAACCTATTTATTTAATATGCATATTAAGCTTTAACTATTCAAGAAAGTGATAGTGGGTCTTCCATGATCATTTCCAGAATAATGAAATAAGTTCAAAGAAGTTAAAAAGTGGTTTGGATAGCTAACAGGAGTTCGCTGAGACTTAATTAACATGCAAACTTGTACTAAGAGCTTCCTGGCAGCCCCAGAGGGCAGAAATCACTTACTTGTCTGGCATGACTTTAACTTTCAAACTCATTTAGAAACATCCCTTTATATACAAAGTAATTCTTTTGCAAAAATAAAAATGATTATGGGGCTGGTTCAAAAATTAAACTGTGCTTAAGGCATCTTTTGTAAATGATTTATAGCAATATATAAAGGCTTTCAGCCTCCATGAAAGTGGCCTAGAGAACTCTTCTTTTGAAATAGAATGCATAGAGAATAGTGTGATCTGATTATAGACATATGAAAGTTATTGAAGACTTATAGATCAGCTCGTTACATAGGTCTCAATTACAGCTTACCACATTGTTAAAAAGAGAATACAGAAAACACAATTTTAAAATTATGCTTAAATTATGTAATTTTCCTTTCAGAAATATATGAGACACTTCAGATATTTCTAGAGTCTTAGCATCATTGTCCAGGACACCCATCATCACTCAGCTTTTGAAGCACACGAACCTCAATCAATAGGTCAGATCGAGCAACTTCCTTACCCAGTCCCTACCCCTGCTTCTCAGAAAAATTATGAATTCTCTTTCCCATTCTTTAGCTTTTTTCCCCAGTTGCAAATACAGTATCTTTGAGGAAATCCTTCTTTAAGTCAAATTCCATCTCGGTAACATCTTGTCTCAAACACTTAGCAGTAAGTGCCCAGCACACAGAGGTTTCTTTAAAAGCGTTTGCACACTTCATCTTTACAAGAAAGCTGATCCGAAACCCCCTATCTTGGGAATGGACTTTATTTGAGGTGCTGCTGTCACAATGTCCTTCTGGATCTGACAAATAAACCCTGGACCAAGTCCAGGGTGAGGTTGCCCTTTGCTTTGCTTGCGTCACCAGAAAGAGGCAGTTAGGAAGTGCCGACGCCACACGCGTCCGTGTAAAGCACTTTGGTACCTTCTCCTTGCCCTCAGAATGCACCCATGCGATGGAGCTTCCGCCGTCACACCCTCCCACCCCGTCCCCCTTGCTCCTGCTCCAACGACGCCGGCTTCCTTCTCGTTTCGGCCCTTCGGCTTCTTGTTCACCTCAGGGCCTTTGCATCCACGGTCCCCGTGCCCGAACGCTCCTTCCCCAGCCTTCCGCCTGGTCGGTTCCTCCTCACCCTTCCAGTTGGATGAAACGCCACCCTCCTTAGACCGGGTTTCCCCCCGTTATTCTCCGTCATGTTTTTCATGGCACAAATTGCCATTTGTAGTTCAGAACAATGCTTCTCAAAGTTTCTGGGAGTGTAGGATGGATTTTTCTAAATTCCCAGTCCATTATGATCTATACTTTTATAAAATATGATAAAAATGGGTTACTAGAAAAATGAGATGAAAAAAAGACAACAGCAACCTGATTTTTTTTTTTTTCCTATACTCAACAAACATAAAATGATTTGGTCAGATTGCTCTAGAAGTTTAGAAACACTTCTCTCAACTTCTGTGCTAGCTTGTCTCAGCCTGATGACACACAGGTTATGGCCCAGCCCTAGTCCACAGACCTCACTGTGATAGTCATTGGTTTGTTCCCACGAGACTGTAAGCTCCATTGGGGAAGGGACCTCATCTGTCTTATTCATCACATGTCCCCAAGGCCTAGAATGGTACCTGGAAGAGAGCAGGCATTATATACGTTTTTACTGAATGACTTGAGTGGTTGGACAATTGAACAGTTGCAAATAAAGGGGGGTGTGTAGCAAAGGGGGTCCACTGGGTGGTTCGGCTGGGTGAAGCGGAGTGGCCCACCATCGGCTGAGTGTCTGGGTGCAGGGGGACCAGCAGGCGCTCTGGGAAGACCATGTGGCACACTCCCACTGTGGGCACACTCCGTGGCCCAGGCCCACGGAGCTCCGCTGCTTTACCCCACGACAGCTCGGCTCGGCCAGACCCCATGCTCTGACCGGTGGCCTCTGACCAGATTCCCTATGAGGACCCTGGGTGGAAATTCCATTCGTGGTCCACTGACGTGGCCTAGGTGGGGGTGAGGAGACATTCAGAGGGACTCTGGGAGTCGGGTTTAGGTGGCATTGGCTGGCAATCATCAGCCCTCTGCTAATGAGTGGTACCTAAGGCTGAACACAGGGTGCCCAGGGAAGCCAGTGGGGACTCGGGCCTGAGGTAGAGACGGAACCTGCAGGGCCTGCGGGGGGTGGTCAGAAAAGAGACTGGGGGCAGCTGGGTCAAGCCTGGTGGGCCCTGCTGTCTCGGGACTCATGACCTCGAGAGAGAGCAGGTTCAGACAGACGCCCACAGCGGAGATGAGGGAACTGAGCCTTTCCGGACTTATCAGCCCGGGCGGGAGAACTGTTGTGGGCAAAACACACAGGACAGAGAGCAATGGGCCCGGGGAAGGGGGCCGGCCCGGGGGCCTTCAAGACAGGAGCAGGAGGTGAGGCCGAGGTCACACAGGAAGGCTGAGCAGTGAGGCCTCCTCTCACGGAGGGGTCAGTCCAGGGCAGGACCGAGAGGCAGCTGCAGAAGCGAAAACCCAGCAGGGAGGAGAGGGGACAGGGGAAGCGGAGCTGTGAGGACGCAGGATGCGACGGCGCTGGGAATTCCGCAAGGCCCGGCCTGCCCCGTTGCCGTCCGGCAGAGCCGTCTGGTCCTGCATCCATGTCGGACAGCGTGGGAACCTCGGGAGAGGCCTTCCAAACTCACTTCCCATAAAGAGCCCCGGGAAAGGCAGACCCGGCCAGGAAACCATACTGTACAATCTCAAGGGAGTCTCTCTCTTATGTGCCCAATATTTTCATGTTTGTTGCCTTTTTTTTTCTTTTCCTATCACAATTAGCCATGAGATGTTCAAAACAGAAAAGTCCTCCATTTCGGTTAACCCACGTAGAAGTGCCATTTTCGGTCAAATGGTCAAACACCAGCCATTTCACGTGGCTCCGCCTCATGTATTTGGGGCCGACAGAAAGCCATGGGAGCTTGGGCGGCGAGCTTCCTCCTCAGCCAGTTCTGGGTGTGGAACGAGACAGGTCCCAGAGACCGGAAAGGCGACTGGGCCCTGAAGAGGGGAAGTGGCTGCATCCCCTGGAGCAGAGGAAAAAGGGACGGTGACAAGGGGAGCTGGGGTGGAAGAGCAAAGGGACCAGGTCTTCTCTGGCGGGAGGCTGGGCTCCGGGCTGTCTGCACCCGGCTGGGTGCTCCCAGGCTGAGCCTCAGGTGCTCTGGTTCCGTCTCAGGAGGGCGCTGAGCCAGGCTGGCCCACGCAGCTGGACCGCGCCCCTAGAGGTGTAAACTTAGCCACCAACGCTGTCTCTCAGGTATGAAACGTTAAGTCTGTGTTGGTTTTAATCGGATTAGTGAGTCATTTTCTCTCCGCTCAATGTCCAGCCACCCCTGGCGAGGTGAGGCCACCTGCTCCCACCATTGGGCAAAGTGGAATTAACCATACATACTCAAGCCACTGGAAGAAGGAATGCCCAGTGTCTTTGTCCCAGAACTGCCCAAGGTGATAGGATACCTGCCTGCTGTTTCCACCTGCTGAGGCCTGCCACCAGAAGTGCCAGGTGGGAAGGGGCCAGCCTTCCGAGGGACCGCACCGTCTTCCCCACTCCCTATGCCGGTAGTACTGGTAGGCCCTGGCCACTGCCTGCTGTAGGAGGGACGCAAGCCCCACTCACACAGACTCCACGCACCGCCCCCCCGGAAGCTTGCAGGGGTGCCAGGAAGTTCACATCTGCCTCATTTCCCGAGGGCCGAAAACCCAGGCAAACTTCTTCAGAAGTCGTGTTTATGAGACATCACACTCCAGCAACTTTGTGACTGATATTCAATTGTCCCGCCTACGACAGTGTTTGCACAGGTCAACTCCGAAGAAGAATGAACATGTGTTTATATTTAGGAAATTTCTGCATATAGGTATGTTTACTCCTAAATCACTTCAAATGGCTTTCTAGATTTAGCAAAATAAAATGATTTATACTAAAGGTGACCATACCCCTACCCTGTAACCTAGCAACCGCTCCTAGTTATCTACTCAACAGAAATGTACACAGATGTGCACAAAAGGCATATTCAAAAATGTTCATAGCGGCATTGTTCATTATAACCAAAAAACTGGAAGCGATCCAAATGTCTATCAACCATGGAATGGATAAATAAATAGTGATACAGTCCTACAATAGAACACCAAAGAATAGTCGGTGACTCTTATAGACACAGTGTTGAAAAAAAGAAACCAGACACAAACGAGCACACGCTGCATGATTCTATTTATATAAAGTTCCAAAATAGGCAAAATGAGTCTAGGGTTTTAGAAGTCAAAATAGTGGTAATCCTTGGAGAAGAGAGTGTGGTGGCTGGGGGCGGGGCATACGAGGGGCTTCTGGAGCGATGATAATCTTCTATTTCTTAACCTAGCTGCTATTTTAAATGACGTGTCATCTTTTTTTTTTTTTTTTTGCATTTAACTAAAGGATAGTTAACATACAATCTTACATTTGTTTCAGATGTACAAAGGTGTGTCATCATTTAAGATTCATCAAGCACTTACGATTTGCTCACTTTTCCATCTCTTGCATGTCAATAAGAAATGTATTTTTAAATGCATGGTTTAAAATATCTTTTAATGATCTATATGGTAGCTGTAACTGTTGTTAGGGACCAGTTTATTGTAGAAAACTATGTCAAACTTCCTAATTTGCAATGTAGTGTTTGATGTATCTGGAGAG